>NC_080736.1:7830000-7885000 GCF_019097595.1 Hemibagrus wyckioides | reverse complement strand
CATCCTCAGCGTGCGACGGCTAAACGGCAAGGCGAGGCGTGTGTGTGACCATGTGGAAAGGATACTGAGGGACAGGAGCTCAGAATCGATATTTCATTAGTGAACAAAAAGGAATTTATGGTATTTGAAGTATTTAGCTCAAGCATAACATCTGAGATGGAAAGTTTGCAGTTATGATGCCGCTGTCACCGGTAACCTCGAAAACACGAAACGGAGTCTTATTGTAGTGGACACAGCTAGATATCTGTAGGGCTGGTGTGTCGTTTGTGTATCGAACTTTGTGTTAATAATCTTTGCGTCATTCTTCAGCTCCGTGGCTTATGAGCAGATTTTCCTGTTGGAGATATTTTTGCTGGCGTTAAGTTCATTTGGAGTCCTTGTAGTTTTTCATTACTTATCTCAGGCATATCTGTGGTAAATTAGTTTAATACATATTAAGTCACTGCACAGATGAGAAACCGAGGCTGCTAGAACCTCCCACAGCCAACTGTGATGGATGGATTGATCCCCCCCCCACCCCACATATTTTGCGCATACACTATATTGCCAAAAGTTTTGGGACGCCCCTCCAAATCATTAAGTCTATGGGTTGTACTTGGCCCCTTAGTTCTAGTGAAAGGAACTGTTAATGCTTCAGCATTTTGGACAATTTCATGCTCCCAACATTGTGGGAACAGTTTGGGGATGACTCCTTCCTGTTCCAACATGACTGCACACCAGTGCACAAAGCAAGGTCCATAAAGACATGGATGAGAGAGTTTGGTGTGGAGGACTTTGACTGACCTGCACCTATCAACAAACTGGGGTTGAATTAGAGCGGAGACCGCGGGCCAGACCTTCTCGTCCAACATCAGTGCCTGACCACACAAATGCGCTTCTAGAGTAATGGTCAAAAATTCCCATAAACACACTCCTAAAGCTTGAAGTTGAACCTGTTATAGCTGCAAAGGGCGGGCCGACCGCGTATTAAATTAATGTGCATATAAAGGCGTCCCAAAACGTTTTGCAATTTAGTGTAGCTTCATGGATTCACTTTATTAGAAGAAAAACAAATATTCATTTTTTACTTTGTATTAATGCTCTTAACTAGCAGACTGTAGTAATACTACGCAAGTTGTTCTATTAAGTTATTTTATTGTTTTTTTCACTATAGAGTTTTGTTTTTTGGCATCACACGACAGAATTTAATTTCCTGCCAGGCTCGCTGACAAATTTATCATTTATCCAGCCCTGAGTCTGTATAAAAATGTCACTGACGGTGGCTGAGCTGTCGTTATTGTGTTGTTTTATGTGTGTGTTTTATGAGTGCTTCCAAATGTAGTATCTTCTCGAGTAAGTACATGAGAAATCCAGCGTCTTTATCGTTTAACACAATATTTTGTTAATACCATGAACCATGATCAAAACATGGCCTCGAAGCGTAATATCGAAACAGTCAGTGCTGAGATCAGTATCAGTGCTCAGGAGCATCAGTTGTAGGAGAAAGTTTCAGAGCTGTACTGTTCGATGTTGTTGATTCACCTCCGATTCACGAGAAAAAGGAAATGATTCATTGTTGAGTTCAGTAAGTGTTATGGGCGGTTTCTGTTGTGCGTTTTAATTTATCTGAAGACCGTGTCAGAGTGTAAAGTCTGTAGGTTGGACTCGCTTGAACCCCACATTGATGCATTTGCTGCTTTAAGTGAAATGATTTATTCTTTTTTTTTGTTGTTGTTGTTTGTGAGCCTGAGAAGCAAGTGCCAAATAAAACAAAAAAATACACACATTCCACACATTCATCACCGCAATTCGTCTTTTCTGTCTCTCCCTCCACTGGCTGTTAGATGCTTTCTCTGTCTGGCCTTCTTTCTCCCTCCGCTCTCTCTCTGTCTTTCTCTCTCTCTCTGTCTCTCTCTCTTTCTCTTTCTCACTCTCTCTCTCTGTCTCTCCCCCCCCCCCTCTTTTTCTCTTTCTCTTTCTCTTTCTCTTTCTCTTTCTCTTTCTGTCTGTCTGTCTGTCCTCTCTCTCTCTGTCTCTGTCTGTCTCGGTTCCCATCTCTTTTCCTCTCCTCTCGCTCTCTCCCCCTCCCCATCTCTCCCCCCTTCTCTCTCTCCCCCATTCTCTCTTTCTCTGTCTCTCTCCCCCTCCTCTATCTGTCTCTGTCTCTTTTTCTGTCTCTGCCTCACTCTCTGTTATCTAGCCTTAGCTATCTTTCTCTCCCGCTCTTCCTCTCTCACTTGCTCTCCCCCCCCCCCCCACTTCTCTCTCTCTCACACACACACACACATACACTATTCTGTGAGGTGTGTGTGTGTGTGTGTGTGTGTGTGTATCTCCTCACCAGATGTCCTTCTACCTGGCAGCGGTTTCTGTATTAATTTACTAGGTTTAACCCTCACACTGATTTTCACAGGGAGATCAAAAATACAAGATGTCTGCTTTTAAATCTTCCTTCCTGTCCTTTCCGAAACCCCATGACTATAAAGCCTGGGTTCACTCTCTCTCTTAATCTAATGCCGAAACGATTCTGCTCTGAGATCCATTGCTTTTCCTGCGCAATCCTAATATTTGAAGAACACCAAGAGAACCGACGATGATAGTAGCTGCTAATAATGTCTTCATTCTTCTCTGTATTTCTTTTCTAGCTTTCTCTCTTTCTCCGTCCTCCGTGCCCTTCTCAGTTACTTGTCAAAAAAAATCTCTGTTTTGTAACCGGCCTCAGGTGAAACTAGTCAGGAGTGTTCGTGGAAGACTTTTGTTAGACTGCCAGCTTTACTCAGTTCAGGATCAATTAACCGTCTCAAATCTAACATTACAGACATTACAGCGATGTAAATAGAGAACGATCTGCTGTCCAGTTCAGTTTTCTTTTACATAATTGTTGCGGAAACTAATAGTACAAATCTCATGCGAACAGAGGGATGAGCCGCAGGGTGGCTCAGTAACCTGATAGAAATATACAGCCGACTGATCCATTGATTACCTTTATAACAGCAGATTTGACTCTTCTCAGTTTCGTTCTCAGTCTGCATCACAACAGGAAACATAATTTTGTGGGACTGTTGTTGACTCCATGCCCAAATGCGATATATTTCGACCAGATTACACTGCAACTAACATTGCATCAACATTTCTCTATCTTGACTGAATCCTGTATCCAAAATAGACACAGGTTGTGTAAAATAATGTAATAAAAAAAGACACCAGGACAGCACCAACCTTTAGGTTTGTCATCAGTCAGAATGAATATGTTTTCGACTTGCTTGCGCATAGTTTAGCGCTGTTGAATTCTTGACTCTGATTGCTCAGAAAGTGTTGATTATTTCCCTATTACAGCAGCTGAAAGGCACATCCCTGATGTATATTAACGCACCAGTTATAGAATAACAGCTAATTCACAGAGAGCCGTAACACCGGCGCTGACTGCTACTAAACGTCTCCAACGTCACACCTTTGTAACAGTAAGGATAGAGGAAATTGGGCTTCGTTTCTGTTTCTCAATAGCATGACGAGAGAGAGAATAAAGGAAAGCTTGAAAGACTGTTTATAGCAGTGCCGTAAACATGTAAGTGGTAACAGGAAGCAACTTGTTTCACAGATGTTCCACTACAATAATGTAACTAGAAATGGATAAATGTTGTGTATTCGTTTATTTAAAATAGATGTTTTTTAAGTAAATGACATCGCTTCGATCTGTTGTTGATAATTTCTCTATAAGATCACAACGTAGTGTTTTGTACCTTACATAATAACCTATCCCTTGTGCTAGAATTTGTTTTTTTTTATGCCAATAGTGTAACTTTTGTTATAAAAAGTCGAATTGAATTTTTTATTTAAATAAAATCTGGATTTTTTTTTTTTTTTATTGATGATTAAATATTTATCTTTAGACGCTGTGGCAAAAAATTTAAACCAGTTACGGCGTACTGTTATTACTGTTTTTATTACCGTTTTATAAAATAACATCGATCTTTCCTAAAGTGATGATATGTGGAATTTAATGTTGAAGAGGAATGGATTCGATGTCCTGTTGATATCCAGACTGACTGTAAACTAGATCTGAATTGTGTATCTGATAAATTACAGTTTCAAGCCCAAGGCCATTTTTCAGCTCAAGGTGATTAAAAATAGCCAGTCACAGGGGGATTCTGCTTAATATGGCAACACTGAGCACACTGTTGGAGCTGATTGAAGGGAAACAGCAAAGGAAATCATGCCTTTTTAAGCTCTATTTGTTATTCTGACGAAAAAAAGGTTCACTTTTTGGATGAGTCCTGAATGGATTTGGGGCATCCTTGGATTGAAGGTTATGTTCAAACTTTATGCTGTGTTTGACATTTGTTTGAAGTTATATGGTTGATGTTACACAGGAACACGTTTATTGAGACTTGGACTTTGCATTTTGCCAGCTTTAACTATTTTTTTTGTGTGTTTTTTTTTGTGTTACTGATTGTAATCTTTTATTCTCTTGTAGTCATCCCAAATGAGAACATCAGCTGTCCTAGCTCTGAAACTGTGGGTTTAATGATGCACTCTGGAAATGGAGCTTCAAAGTCGACGTAAATACCCGGTTTCTGTGGACTTTGGCATTGTTTGAAAACAGCTGAAGTGCTCATGGTCGTGTTGCACAAAGTGCTCTCATGCGCAGGCCTTCCATGAAATGCTTGTGCAGATTGCCGAACAGTGTAACTGCATTACATGCATAATTAATAGAAAGCTGATTTCTACTCTGTGAATCGCAAATTTCACATAGAGGCAATGTATCCGTACTCATCTATCTGGAACTGAAGTAGTCTAATGAAGATGCATCTTTTTTATCTGTTCAGATAGAACAATCGAAAGATGGATATTAAGATTGATAAGAAGGATATTGATGTTCTGAATTGTAAAGATCACTGATATAGTTATAAGTCATGTATACTGTATATACACCGATCAGGCATAACATTATGAGCATTGACAGGTGAATATCTCATCATGGCACCTGGTGGGATATATTAGGCAGCAAGTGAACATTTGGTCCTCAATGTTGATGTGTTAGAAGCAGGAAAAATGGGCAAGTGTAAGGATTTGAGCGAGTTTGATGAAGGGCCAAATTGTGATGGCTAGACGACTGGATCAGAGCATCTCCAAAACTGCAGCTATTTTGGGGTGTTCCCGGTCTGCAGTGGTCAGTGTCTATCAAAAGTGGTCCAAGGAAGGAACTGTGGTGAACCGGCCACAGGGTCATGGACGAGCGAAGGCTGACCCGTGTGATCCCATCCAACAGACGAGCTACTGTTGCTCAAATTGCTGAAGAAGTTAATGCTGGTTCTGATAGAAAGATGTCAGAATACACAGTGCATGATGGGTCAGGGCTGTTTTGGCAGCAAAAGGTGGACCAACACAATATTAGGCAGGTGTTCATAATGTTATGCCTGATTGGTGTATATCTCAGTAGGGTGAGGTGATATTTTCGGCTTGTTGCCCACCTCTAAACAGATAATTCCGCGCTGTAAATAGTATACAGATTGCAGTAGTTTTAACTGTTCCACGTCATGACAGCATGAACCTTGAGGCTCTTGTCAGTCATAAAGTGCATGGTGTTAATTTTAACATGAAAATATTTTTATATATTATATATAATATATTTAATATTCAGCTAAATGAATCTCAGTATATGAACCTTCCTAAAGCTGCAGTGTGTACATTTTGGATATTTATGGAATTGTATTAGTTTTAATATATAGTACACACCTGTATCTGGATCAGCCTAATGCACAGATTCCCAACTTCCCAATCTATTCCTACTGTAACAAATACCTAGCCTTCAAGAAAATTCATTATGTCTATTATATGTAAAGTGGCTATCATATGCAATTCTTTTTGTTTTAAATAATGAAAGAAAACCTCTGTTGTGAACATTAGACACCACATTCTGACTTTTCAGGATTATATGAAGGCACCATTGTTATAGCATATGGCTGTAAGTGTGAACCGTTGGAAGACTTAACCTGGCAATGTTGCGGGATTTATGTGTGAAGGAGCTGAAGATTTGTGAATTGCGGCGCAGATGGGACAGCATTTTTAAAACTCTTAAAGCCATGATAGCCCACTCGAATCATCCTGCAGCAGTCATTATTGGCGATATACTAATATTAAGCCCATTGCCACCAACAACAGTCATAAACTACGGTGAGCTCTGACATTTTGGCCCCTGGCGAGACAGATGTTGGAGAGCTGCTGCCAAAAAACCTTCTTTTTTTTTTTTTTAGCATACCAAACGAGAAGTTGCATCATCAACTCTTTTCTGTTTTTTTCCCCCCCAAATGAGTCCCTAGGATGGTGTTAAATTGAGACTGTGTGTGTTGTGCATGTAAAAATCTTCTTTTTTAGTAACACATCCAATCAGCCAATCATGTGGTGGTTAAAATCATGCAGATGCAGGTCAAAAGCTACATATCGTGTTCATGTCAAACGTCAGAATGTGGAAAAATGTGATTTTGGTGATTTTTACTGTGGCATGGTTGTTAGGACCGGACTAGACGTACTGTCGGCAAAACGTCTGATGCATTTGGCAAATAAAATTGGAATCAGTTCCGGAGTTTTCAAGTCGTCGTCTGATTGGTTGGAGTCTACAGACGTGTGTGTTGGGATTTTATCGGCCCTCCTGGAAACAAAGACGTCTTGAAGCTCTACTTCCCTCATGGAAGAAGAAAGCTGTCGTATTTACAACCGGGACAATGAGTGCTTATGATGTGGTTAAGGTGTGGTTGGATTTTCTGACCGGAAGGTTGTAAGTTTGAATCCCAGGTCCATCAAGCTGCCACTGCTGGACCCCTGAGCAAGGTCCTTAACCAGTATTTGCTCAGTTGTATAAACAATGAGATAAATTGCAAGTCGCTCTGGATAAGGGTGTAATGTAAGTGTAAATGAGGATCAGCTGAACGCTGGATTTTCAAAATTATATGAAGTTCATGGTATAGACTCGTTGATTTGGACATCTTTCTTAAATCAACGATCTGTGGTTGCATGTTGGTCTGTATGCTTTTCATACCCCTAAACATGCTACTGAACAAAATGAACTGTGATTAGTTGCTTTATATGTCAGTCAGATGCCCTCTTGGGCGGTCCTTGGCCCATAAAAGCTGCTACGGAGTCCAGACCTTCTGCTGTCAAGTCTGAAGGTCTGGCTGGTTTGAGTCTCTAGAGTTTGCACACAATGGTACGGGAAAAATACAGCCTAAAAACGTCCAGTAAGTAGCAGTTCTGTGGGTGGCAGTGCCTCGCTGAGAAGAGAATTGCCATGGCTGGTTTGAACTGACAGGAAAGCTACAAAAAACAAATAAAAACTCTATACAACCATGGTGTCAGAAAAGCATCTCAGAACACACGGCAAACCTTGAGCGGATAGACTACGACAGCGGAAGACTGATTATCATTTATTATACTCTCTCACTGAAAAGAAAATTTGTTTTTCTCAGGAGGTGTTTTTATTTTGTCAAATTTTGCCTCTAGTGCTACAGTGTTGGATAGTAGTGTAGCGCTTGTTAGTATCAGTCTCCTCTAAGTCCTTAGTTTTGTGTACTTACCACGTTTTGAGCAATTTGCAAAGATACACATCACTAAGTGTAACTGGGCATCAGGTGGCTCTACCTGGTAACCAGTAAGGGACCGTCATTAAAGTACGCCTCATTAAATGCATGTTCAAAAAAGCAACTCTATTCCAAATACTCAACTGTGTAATGCAGTGTGATTTGGTTAAATCTATACTACTTTTGTTTACTACTTTTGTACTCGTTTCAGGGATTTGTGTGGAATGTACGGATACACACTGCACTGACAGCCCCTTAGTACTTAACAGCCAGAGATGTGTTAGAAACCTTCAACGTTTTAAAGTGATGAGTGTGCGTTCTTTCGATACTTCATCTCAGTAAATGTTCACTGATCGTTTTTATACATGATTAGTCACTGGAGTCGTGATAAATAAAATCCGTGCCTGAAACTTTGATCCGAAACGCAAAATCTAGTGATCTTAATCTCAGTCTTGAAATTAAGTCTTTATAAAGAAACATTTTCTCGATATGATGCAGAGCTATGGATATTTTTTGCTATAATAAATGGTTTTAATATGATTTTTTTTGTTGCCTTATTAAGCTGATGAATAATTGAGTAGCCTAAGTGTGGGAAATGGAGTTAAATATAAAGATGAAGGGATTTTTTTTTTTTTATTGACATGCCAGGAAATATAATCGCTTGTATTCTTCTAAATTCCGACTGCAGTCCGGCAACGGCTAGACTTGCCTCTTTACTGTGCACGATAAACCAAAAGAAGATCGACCGCCGTAATAGCAAGCATATGTACTTATTAAATGTTTATTGGAGTAGTTTAGTCATCCCAAAATAACTGAAACAAATCAAAATAGTCACAATGATTGTTTTTCATTTTTCATTGTATAAATAATTACATCTCTCTATATACGGACAAAAGCGATCCTTCTTGCTCCAGACATCTTTGTGTAAATAATTACGTCGTTCCTGAGAGTATAAATCATTACATCCTTCCTGAGAATTCCCTCCCTCAGAGACTCTGAGCGAATGCTTTGGTGGAGTACGACGCTTTGGGCAGAGTACACTTCAGCTCCCTGTGCACTTGCTCATCTGTTCTTGTTTGCAAAAGCCATCGGTGAAGTTGTTTTCACTTGATTGAAAAGTGTTGTGTGACAGATATAAGTCGCTGTGTGTAAACACTGGCCTAGACGGAGATCCCCTTTCTGTTACGGGAAACCAAACTGAAACCCTGCTCTTCATTCTTGACGTGTATTGTGCTTCAAGAGTCTACTTTCATAAACCAGAACTCGAGTCAGTGACTCTCTCTTTGTTCTGTTCTCTGGTGCAGCATTTTAGATTTACATCTTACATTTTTCGTACATTTGGGCAGATCCGTTTATTTACAGGTGAAGGAGAATACAGACCAAACACAGAGATGCTGGGAGGAAAATCACCTGTTGACGTTGTTATAGCAGTCACAGCTGGAAATAGGTCAAAATAGGTTTGTGAAGAGAATCCTAGAGAGATTCTAGCTATGGCTCTATGTCTGTTAGAATACATGGAATACATGGCTTTAAGAAGAGCAATATACTGTCTAGTATGGCATATATACACCGATCAGGCAGAACATTATGACCGCCTCCCTAATATTGTGCTGATCCCCCTTTTGCTGTCAAAACAGCCCTTGACCCATCATGCACTGTGTATTCTGACACCACTTTTGATAGATACTGACCACTGCAGACCGGGAACACTGGAAAGAGCTGCAGTTTTGGAGATGCTCTGATCCAGTGGTCTAGCCATCACAATTTGGCCCTTCATCAAATTCACTCAAATCCTTACACTTGCCCATTTTTCCTGCTTCTAACACATCAATTTTGAGGACAAAATGTTCACTTGCTGCCTAATATATCCCACCCGCTAACAGGTGCCATGATGAGGAGATCATCAGTGTTATTCACTTTAACCTGCCACTGGTCATAATGTTATGTCTGATCGGTGTATATTGTGCGTAATATGTTCTCCTGTTTTACCTGTTTTTGTTTTTTGTTGTTGTTGGTTTTATTTTGTATCCTATACAAACATTTCTTACCCGCTGTCTGACGTCAGAGCAGAGAAACAGAACAGGTTTCTCTGATGCATCGAAGCTTCCCTTGTCCATGCTATACGGATACAGCAATGCTAGTTTTCACTCGCAAACTCCGCTTGCAAAACATGTTGCTACTTTGCATTCAAAACACAGCACTCATGCCCATACGGTTTAGAGAATGAACAATAGAATTCAGTTTTATAATGAGCTTAATACAGATAGTAACTCATTAAGTTTGCTCACAGTCCTGATTTCATTTCTAGTTGCATTATTGACTTTGTTTATGGGTAATTAATACAGTTTTAAACACATTCTATGCAGTAGAATAAGCGAGTGAATAGCAGATCCGACTTGCAACTATCTCCATTTACTTTTTTATGTAATAACAACAAGTGTAAACTGCACCTGTTATGTATTTCCAGTCACACCCCGTTTTCTTTTTGGTGATTAAGCATCAGCCACAGCCTACACTCTAACCCTACAGTACATAATCCTAGAGTAATATATACACCCCGAGGGACATAGGTTTACCTCAAAATCTAACCGCGTCTCAAAGAAGCACACCTAGAGAGACATGCACATGCGTACAAACACAGGATTGGCAGTTTTTTGTGGTTTTCCTCAATCCTCTGATGCGCAGGTGGTAATATGAAACGCAGACCCTACTGAAACAGGTAAAAAGTTGTTAGTGTTTTCGTTTTTTAACTCTTCTTCAACTGTTCACAGTGTTCAGGCAGAGTCTCATGTTATATATCAGTAATATTTCAGGTTCTGACTGTTCTGTATCAAGCTATTTCTTTTCACGCAGAGGAAAAACGCTAGACAAGTCTGTTCGGTATGCTGTGATCAGAAATTTTGTGGCAAGAGCAAAAACATGGATGAAATTCAGTGTGAAGGCAGGTCAGGGTGCTACAGTACCTCACCTCACTCTAGCAGCTGTAGTGACCGCCGCAGCAAACCATGACAAGTGAAAACAAATGTGGTTCTTGGGTTCGCTGTGGCGGTCACTACAGCTAACCTAATGATTCATCTAGAGCACAGAGTGTAACAATTCCCTGTGATATAATTGAATGTGGGAAAGAACAAAAAGACCAAGATGTATTTACAGTGGAACCTCGGCGTACGAATGCTGACCCTTTTCAAATTTTCGCCTCAAGAATTGAAATTTTGCAAGATCGGCATATGAACCGAACGGCGGCTAAGATGCGCGTGTGTCCAGGGGCCGTTGTTTGCGTCAGTGGACAGCCAAGCGAAGCGAGTTTTTTCTGAAAGAGTCAACCCACGATGCTAACATTGCCTGCGGCACGCGTTCAAGAGCTGATTTTTCGCATGATTTTTTTTTTTTTTTGTTGACAGATGGGTGGTCTGTTCTATTTTTAGCCCAAGCTTGGTGGCACGGCTTCCTGTGAGGAGCCTAGACATGGAATGCTTGGCTTGGGTCAGTTCTTTGTAAGCAGCCATACAGTTTACATACGCTTCGTATTGGTCATATTTTTGGGCAGCTGGAACGGATTATCTGCATTCATATGATTTGTTTCACCTTAAGAACTCGCCTCCAGAACGATTTAAATTCATACGCCGAGGTTCCACTCTACTCATATGGCATTTATGTATAATAATTATCCTAAATCGATTTCTAAATGACTTGCCTTCAACTTATTAATGATGGAAATTGTGCAAAACGAATGGTATGGCTATGTAATTCTGTATCTCATCTCTGCTCAGCTCAGGCCGAATATATCCACCAATCACGAGCAGAGGCTTGATCATGATCATACTCTGGACTGCTGTGGTTGTAGTTTTTAAGCCATGTTTAGAACGAAGATCGTGGATAGTGTTTTGTATTTTGAGGTGTTTGTAAATTGTGCAAGGGGCAAGGATGAGCATGAGGTGGTGGGAGATGGGAAACCAGCATGATCAATGAGAAACTGGTTACCATGACAACCCTGCTGTAAGCAGACATACACATGGGGGGGGGGACTGGAAATGTAAACGTCTACACTGATATTTCTTATAAAAAGATATTGTATTGTATTTTATTCGATTCTCCGTAACACAGCCGCATGGACGTTTCATCTGCCCCGCAGTCACACGCCTGTGTTGTGAGCTCCGGCAACCATTGTGAATATGCTACACTCTGAATTAATTTGAGTACTTATAATTTGCAACAGCAGGACTAGCTCTAAAAATGATTTCATGAATAAATCAGATTTGCCCTGCTATGTGAGGTTTCAGGAAGGTTTTATTCTTCCTCAATAGTAAGTCACTTTGGATGAAAGTGTTGGACAAATGAATGCAAATCAGCCACTCTGGTGAAGCATGTGATGTGGCTTGTTGTTTCTGCTAGCTGTGTGTGTGTGTGTGTGTCCATCCACGCCGCTTTTTTGTGCCTGTAGGAGTGTTAGCCTGTGTTGTGGTTATGTGAATGGTTCTGTTTTATGTGCTGGATTCTGCTTTTAGACTCTGCTGAGGTGTAGGTGTGTGTGTGTGTGTGTCTGTGCGCCTTTGGTACTGTGTTAGAAAAGCACAATGCACCGAGGTATGTGAGTGTTGATCCATAGCCAGCGAGCTGCAGGAGAGAGTGGGGGAAGGGCGAGAGAGAGAGAGAGAGAGAGAGAGAGAGAGGAAAAGCATTGAGATGTGTGTGTGGTGTGTGTGAGAGAGAGAGAGTAAGAGAGAGAGAGAGGGTACAGGAGAGAGAATGCACAAGTGAGTGCACAAGAGAGAGAGAAATCTAAGTGAGGGATTGTGTGTGTGTGTGAGAGAGAGAAAAGAGAGAGAGAGAGATGAAGGTGGGGCTTGCACAATAAGCACAGTCTGGGCTTGTGTATAGAGAGAGAGAGAGAGAGAGAGAGAGAGGTGAAGATTGTGTGCTAGTGCAAGTGGGGGAGGGAATTGTGTGTGTGTGTGTGTGTGCGCTTGCACGTGTGTATATGTGTGTTCTTGTTCTCATGTGTTTGTGTGCACACATACTTCAGCCACAGTGAAAAGCATCCTGTAAAGAGGGAAGCCGGGAGAGGGTCTGCTCTCGTTTGGTATGTGTGTATTTTTATAGTAAAGTGATGATGGAGCTCTGTGAATCTGGAGCCTTGGTTAGAGTTTCTGACACACACACACACACACCTAGTCTCTGTCTTAATCCTGTATTGTTTCTCCTGACCCTCATCATGCGAGATTACATTTCAAAAGCCGATCCAGATTACACACATATAGATTACAGCCTCAGTGGCACAGGCTTCTGGACATCAATTAAGCATAGGTTGTGGATTTCATTCTCCGTGACGTATCCTAGAACAGGCCTCAGTGTTCACTATTAAACATCAGTAGTGTATTTTGGTGTGTTATGAAAAGCAGCATGTAATGTATAGATGTGCACATGCTCACACATTCAACCTGCGGTGGATCTCTGTGCCTTATTCTGAGCCTGTGGCAATGTTATAAAACATATCACGTATATATATAAAATACATGACTCTTTGTTTTAACTTAAAGTAGACACTGAGTGTGCATATGCAAACAGTGCCTATTTTTTTTTTGCTAAATAGTTCTTCTTATTCCCACATACTAGTTTTCCCCTATGACATGCTGGCAGTATGAGAGAGTTAGGTCTGTTTTGGACTGTAGCTTATCCAGTATCATGGCACAGCTGAACCTGGTTGTAACTGTACAAAGATTAACAAATGCTCAGGACTGGACGGAGTCACGTTGATGGACAGGTAAGACAACTTCTGGCATTTCAGATGCAGCTTGCTTTAACCCCCCAGCCCAAGCCTGGGTCCAGTGCATTTGTGAAAGACATTCTGGTGAGTTTGAATGAGACGTTTGGATGGAGATGTTGACTAATGATGTTTCGTAAAATGGTCAAAGGTTTGTGGACACCAGTTCAACTGTTGTACAGATTGTTTTTTGTGTGCTGTAGCATTAAAAATCCCACTAAAAGATCCAACCCTGTTCCAGTATGGTACACAAAGTGAGGTTTATAAAGACATAATTTGGCAAGGTTTGAGTGGAAAATCTCAAATGGCCTGCATAGAGCCCTGACCTCCACCCCACTGATCACCTTTGGGATGAACTGGAATGCTGACTGTGCCTCAGGCCTCTTCGCCTGACATCAGTGCCTGAGCTCACTAATGCTCTTGTGGCTGAATGAGCACATATCCACACAGTCATGATCTAAAATCTGCTGGAAAGCCTTCCCGAGACAGTGGAGGTTATAAAAACAGCACGGAATCTGGAATGGGATGTTGAACAAACGCAAGTGGATTTGATAGATAAGTGTTCAAAAACGTTTGGTCACGGTGTATGTCGGAACTGATATTTCATCTCCGTCATTGTCTTAAGTATTATTTGGATGGGAGAGGATTTCAGTCTCTTTATTCTGGTGATATAGTATTAATCCTCTATTCCTAAGGAAAATGGTCGAATCTTTACTAATATATTAATTAAGCCTGGAATAGTAATTAGCGATAGAACAGAATAGTCATTACATTGCCCTTCCTCTCCGTGTAAAACGAATAAAATCAATGCTTCGGTCAGGATCACCATTTCACTATGAATCTATTCAAATGTAAACCTCATGCTCAGTGATTTGCCTACTGAATCATTACTACAGCAGATTTAAAAAAGGAAATCTCTGAGCTGGTGAGTTTTGCTCGCTAACGTCTCCTGGAATGATTCACTGTACAGTCAATTCTATAGCGCTGATTTCAACTTGCGCAAACGATACCGATTCCATGATGATTGTGATGACGGCTGACTGCTAATGACACAAACTGTGACGATGAGCTGACAGTCAACTGGTGGATCGGTGTCTCAGGGCATTTAGGTAATGATTATCGATAGTAAATAAAGCAGCTTGTATAGGATTCACAGCAACCACCGATCAGTCATGTTTACTCAGCCGATATACACTATATTGCCAAAAGTATTCGCTCACCCATCCAAATAATCAGAATCAGGTATTCCAATCACTTCCATGGCCACAGGTGTATAAAATCAAGCACCTAGGCATGCAGACTGTTTTTACAAACATTTGTGAAAGAATGGGTCGCTCTCAGGAGCTCAGTGAATTCCAGCGTGGAACTGTGATAGGATGCCACCTGTGCAACAAATCCAGTCGTGAAATTTCCTCGCTCCTAAATATTCCACAGTCAACTGTCAGCTGTATTATAAGAACGTGGAAGTGTTTGGGAACGACAGCAACTCAGCCACGAAGTGGTAGGCCACGTAAACTGACGGAGCGGGGTCAGCGGATGCTGAGGCGCATAGTGCGAAGAGGTCGCCAACTTTCTGCAGAGTCAATCGCTACAGACCTCCAAACTTCATGCGGCCTTCAGATTAGCTCAAGAACAGTGCGCAGAGAGCTTCATGGAATGGGTTTCCATGGCCGAGCAGCTGCATCCAAGCCATACATCACCAAGTGCAATGCAAAGCGTCGGATGCAGTGGTGTAAAGCACGCCGCCACTGGACTCTAGAGCAGTGGAGACGCGTTCTCTGGAGTGACGAATCGCGCTTCTCCATCTGGCAATCTGATGGACGAGTCTGGGTTTGGCGGTTGCCAGGAGAACGGTACTTGTCTGACTGCATTGTGCCAAGTGTAAAGTTTGGTGGAGGGGGGATTATGGTGTGGGGTTGTTTTTCAGGAGCTGGGCTTGGCCCCTTAGTTCCAGTGAAAGGAACTCTGAATGCTTCAGCATACCAAAACATTTTGGACCATTCCATGCTCCCAACTTTGTGGGAACAGTTTGGAGCTGGCCCCTTCCTCTTCCAACATGACTGTGCACCAGTGCACAAAGCAAGGTCCATAAAGACATGGATGACAGAGTCTGGTGTGGAGGAACTTGACTGGCCTGCACAGAGTCCTGACCTCAACCCGATAGAACACCTTTGGGATGAATTAGAGCGGAGACTGAGAGCCAGGCCTTCTCGTCCAACATCAGTGTGTGACCTCACAAATGCGCTTCTGGAAGAATGGTCAAAAATTCCCATAAACACACTCCTAAACCTTGTGGACAGCCTTCCCAGAAGAGTTGAAGCTGTTATAGCTGCAAAGGGTGGACCGACGTCATATTGAACCTTATGGATTAGGAATGGGATGTCACTTAAGTTCATATGCGAGTCAAGGCAGGTGAGCGAATACTTTTGGCAATATAGTGTATTTGCATTTCATATAGAAAAATCGGTGCATAATTTAGGCCACCTGTATGTGAATGTGTGTGTTCAATGGCATCATTCTCTTGTTCCTAAAATGCTGTACATTTTCTTATAGCAACCACATCAACTTTATACCTTGGTAACTATTAATAGTGTCTGAATTGGTCTGTACAATATTTGGATCGATTATCATTTCATATACCTTCTTCATGTTAATTGGTCAGTGCTTTAACTTTGTATCAGCCAGATTATATAGGCCATTTGGCTTATTGTTCGACCACCGATAACAAGCTTGACCAAAAATCCTTCTGCTTGGGTTCCTGTCAGTTTTGATAGTAATTGCTGGCTTTCAGATGAAAAAAATGACATATAAAAATCTCACCAGCCGCAATGGTGGTTTTAAAGTTTCTCCCATGTCTGCATTGTGCTCATTTATATGCAGTTCCTCCATAGGCGCTATTGCTAGGTTTAATAAATGTAAATTTCCTTGTAGCAAATGTTAATTAGGCCTAGTAGCAGTGTAGAGAAAGAAATAGTCTGATTTAGACTTATTTGTATAATTTGATTAGGCTTTCTTAAAAATCTTGATCGCCTGTAATCATATTTATTTATTATAATTACTTGTGCCAACACAGCAAGACCAAGCTTTTCTCCAAGTCCGAAAAGAACATGGCTTTGAGGACAACAGTGTACTCTAATCAGGTTTAAGGGAACTAAAGGAGATCAAATTATAATTTCTGAAGAGAAATACGACCTCGCCTATCACCCAGAGCACTGACACGCTGCCATCCTGACACGTTTACCTCAGCGGGTTTGTGCCAGCTTACACCTCCAAGCGTCAAGTCAGTCCCATGAGGTCACAGGTGTGAATCACACACACTTCTTAAACAGCAAGAAAAACTTGTGAAGCTGACTTTGCCAAAACGTACCCTACTAAGCTATGTCGTTAAATGCGGATAAATCTGCAAGAGTGAAAGCTTCGTCCATGCATAGTATGAGTCGGTAGTTGAATAAAATAAACCTAAGGTGGTTATTGATGCCTCTTAACATTCGTCTTAAATGATTATTAAGGAAGCATCATATGCATCTGAAGGTATTGATTAATTTTCTTTAACAGCAGTCGTCAGTTTTGCGACTGAAAGGTAAATCACAGGTTAACAGATAAATCGTCTACACAACGTTGTTTGGAATACCGCACTCAGTCTTTTGGGGTAAGAGGCTGCCAGCTTAGCACATCTCGATTTGGAAATTATATTTCACTCTTCCTTGCAGAATTGCTTCAGATCTATCAAACTGTGAGGGGATCTCATGTGCACCGTCCAGTTCAAGTCATTCCACAGGTTTTTGATAGGATTTTGATCTGGGCTCTGACTGGGCTCTTCCAAAATTTATCATCATCCTCTGAAGCCAGTCCTTTGTTGACTTTGATTTGGTGACAACTTTCATGCAAAAATGGATTGGTATTTGGGGTAATCCATGAAGCATTCTATCTTTAATATCTTATCTAGAGCCCCAGTCCCAGCTGTAGAGAGGCAGCCTCATATCACTATGCCACCACCACCTCCATGCTTCACTCTGTTCTTTGGGTGATAAGATATATTGATTTTTTTTTTTTTATCACAAAAGGTTGCTTTTGCGAATTACACCGACCAGGCATAACATTATGACCACCTGCCTAATATTGTGTTGGTCCTCCTTTTGCTGCCAGAACAGCCCTGACCCGTCATGCACTGTGTATTCTGACACCTTTCTATCAGAACCAGCATTAACTTCTTCAGCAATTTCAGCAACAGTAGCTCGTCTGGGGACTCCCCATGTGCATCAATGAGCCTTGGCCATCCATGACCCTGTCACCGGTTCACCACTGTTCCTTCCTTGGACCACTTTTAATAGATACTGACCACTGCAAACCGGGAACACCCCACAAGAGCTGCAGTTTTGGAGATACTCTGATCCAGTCGTCTAGCCATCACAATTTGGCCCTTCATCAAAGTCGCTCAAATCCTTACGCTTGCCCATTTTTCCTGCTTCTAACACATCAACTTTGAAGACAAAATGTTCACTTGCTGCCTAATATATCCCACCCACTAACAGGTGCCATGATGAGATCATCAGTGCTATTCACTTCACCTGTCACTGGTCATAATGTTATGCCTGATCGGTGTAGACGTTCTACCTAGGCTTCATTAGACCATAGGGTATTTTGGTTTGAGGTGAATTAGAAGGGATCGGATTATTTATTTGTTCTGTGAGAAGAGGTTTCTGTCTACCATCCAACCCAAAGCTCAGACATGTGAACAATGTGAGAGATTGTTGTCACATGCAAAGTGTCCAGTACTCGGCAGATATTTCAGCAGCTCTTGTAATGCTGCCGAAGACTCCCTTTTGTAGACTCCCTAGGCAGCTTTCTTTTCGTCCTCTTATCAGGTTTTGAGGGACACTATGTTCTTGGTGAATGCCGTTGTGCTGGCCCATTTTCTCCACCTGTTGATGATGGTCCTCAACAGTGTTCCATGATGCATCTAATGTTTCAGAAATCCTTTAGTATCCCGGTTCGATTCCTTTCAGCAATAAGATTCAAGGTACATGCTTTGTATGCTCTTTGCTTACCATGGCTGATATTTCATTTGGACACGAGACTTTCAATGTGATCGTTAAAGCTGGATATTGTAAGGTTTTCTTTTGTTCCCCTTCAACATAGCTGTTTGTGTTTTTTTTTCCCTCGAACTAACTAGTGAATGCATTCCACAGCATTAATGTAACTATAGATGGATTAAAAGCATGACGCACAATCCCATGCCCTCAGTGATTAATTTCCTATAACACCACGACTCGTGCTTTGTTCCAGTTCGGTGAACGTCTCTGGCTGAGATTTGATAACCAGAAACCTTGTGTTTAGATCTTTTCTACCATATCTTCTAGTCTAATATCTCTGCTTCAGACTGCAGTAACAGACCTCATTATTACTTAAACATGAGAGTGTGAGCTGAACCGCTGACCATGAGATGTGTGCATGCTACTGACTCACAGCCATGTTAAATTCATAATGGGCTTCAGCTCACAGTGAAACTGGAACTTTTTCGTAGGGTCTCACACTTGGTTAAAAGCCAGCGAGCATTTTTTCACCGTGTTGTTTTAATAAAAAAAAAATTTCACAACAGGTAATCCACCTGTTTCAGACTTGGGACGATATTCTTACTCTTAATATTCCTGCTGCATTGCTTCACCTACACTCCACTCCATATTACTGTCTCTGTGTGTGAGAGAGAGAGAGAGAGAGAGAGAGAGAGACAGCGCATGCGTGTGTGTGTCTGTGTGTGTGTATGCATGTGCTCAAGTGTGTGTGTGTATGAGAGGGAGAGAGCGGGAGTCAGGCAGTGATGAGGGTGCCAGAGTAAAGAGTGACTTGATTGACAGGCTCAGCTCTCATACAGACACTCTCAAAGACAACCTCGCGCCTGCTATGTTTTCACTACTGGTGTGTGTGCGCGTGTGTGTGCGTGCGTGTGTGTGTGTGTGCGTGTGTGTGTGTGTGTGTGTGTGTGTGTGTGCGTGTGTGTGTGTGCGCGTGTGTGTGCGTGCGTGTGTGTGTGTGCGTGTGTGTGCGTGTGTGTGCGTGTGTGTGCGTGTGTGTGCGTGTGTGTGTGCACGTCTGCCTGTGGTTTTTTGTTGTTGTTTTTTTTTTTTTTTTTTTTTTTTTTTTTTTTTTTTTTTTAACCGAAGCTGGCCACCTTTTTGTGTGTGTGTGTAAAATTTTCATTTGTTTTGGAAGCTCAGCAGCTCATATCTCAACCCTTCCCCCATCACTATGGCGCTTGTTCCTCTCTCTCTCTCTCTCTCTCTCTTCTCCCTCCCCCACATCCACTACTCTCTCTCGCATATATGGCTTCTCTCTCTCTCCTCTCCCTCTCTCTCTCTGTCACACACACACATATACACAGACGCGCACACACACACACACACACACAAACACACTCTCACTCTTCTCTCTCCCTCCCCCACATCTACTACTCTCTATCTCTTGTATGCCTTCTCTCTCTCTCTCTCTCTCTCTCTCACACACACACACACACACACACACCACTCTCTCACTCTTATCTTATTCTATCCCCCCTCACTTCCTCCTCCCCCATCCACCCCTCTCTCACTCTTATCTTTATCACTTTCTCTCTCTCTCTCTCTCTCTCTCTCTCTCTCTCCCTCTCCCCCTCCCTCCCTCCCCCACATCCACTACTCTCTCTCTGTCTTATTTGCCTTCTCTCTCTCTCTCTCTCTCTCTCGTTCTCTCTCCCACACACACCACTCTCTCACCCTCATCTTATCCTCTCTCCCTCCTCCCCCCACATTCACCCCTCTCTCACTCTTATCTTTATCTCTCTCTCTCTCTCTCTCTCTCTCTCTCTTTCTCTACACCTCTACCTCTTACCTCTCTCCCTGTCTCTCTCTCTTTTGTAGCTCACTGTCCCCAGGATGTCAATCATTCTCTTGCTCTCAGTGTTTTTTTTTTCTTTGCATGGCCATCATTCTTCTGTTCATGTTCTCTCCTTCCCTCCCTCTCTCTCTCTCTCTCACTCACACACACACACACTAATTTTCTGTTGCACTCTTCTTTTCACTCTGCACCCTCACCCCTCTCTCTCTTTTCTCTCAGCATCTATCGTTTTTCTCTACATGGTTTTCCCTTCTCTCTAATTTCTCTGTTCCTGCTTTCATCTGCTCTCTTGCATTCGCTCTTTCTGTCCATTTTTATTGAGCCATGTTTCCTCACTCCATGCATAATCCTCTCCTCCTGCCTTCCACTCCCTTGTTTTTTTGGTACTGCTGTGAATTATTCACTCCTCTGTATGGGCTACGTTATGTATTATTCACTCGAGTCATGTGTACTGCATGAATTCTAGATTATTTTGGGAAATCTGCAGTTCATTTAGGGCCAATGTGAAAAAGAAGCATGTCCTAATATCTGTTACAGGTGGCTAATATTATGATGTGCTGTCATGATGATATGCTTGACCTGGATTGGCTTCTCTGAACACGTTCTGGGTATGGACAGAATAACACACTGTCCAGTCGCATGATTCAGTGAAATTCCACTTAAGATTTTTTAATTTTTGTCTTATTAGGATATTTCTGTAAATCTGATAGTGTTAATAATTTCATTGCAGCTGCAGCACAGATGGTCAGTTCCCTTTGACTGCTGATACAATCTCTCTCTCTCTCTCCCTTCCCCCCCCTTCCTCCCTCCCTCTCTCTCTCTCTCTCTCTCTCTCTCTCTCTCTCTCTCTCTCTCCCTCTCCCTCTCCCTCTCCCTCTCCCTCTCCCTCCCTCCCTCCCTTCCTCACCCCCTCCCTCACCCCCTTTGTCTCTCTTTCCTTCCCTCTCTTCCTTCCTTCCATCTCTCTCTCTCTCTCTCTCTCTCTCTCATTCCCCCCTCCCTCACCCCACTTTTCTCTCTTTCCTTCCCTCTCTTCCTTCCTCCCTTCCATCTCTCTCTCTCTCTCTCTCTCTCTCTCTCCCTCCCTCTCACACTCCCCTCCCTCCCTCACCCCCCTTTTCTCTCTTTTCTTCCCTCTCTTCCTTTCTTCCATCTCTCTCTCTCTCTCTCTCTCTCTCTCCCTCCCTCTCACACTCCCCTCCCTCCCTCACCCCCCTTTTCTCTCTTTTCTTCCCTCTCTTCCTTTCTTCCATCTCTTTCTCTCTCTCTCTCTCTCTCTCACTCCCCCCTCCCTCACCCCACTTTTCTCTCTTTCCTTCCCTCTCTTCCTTCCTCCCTTCCATCTCTCTCTTTCTCTCTCTCTCTCTCTCTCTCTCTCTCCCTCCCTCTCACACTCTCTCCCCCCTCTCCCTCACCCCCCTTTTCTCTCTTTTCTTCCCTCTCTTCCTTTCTTCTCTCTCTCTCTCTCTCTCTCTCTCTCTCATCCAATCAGGGTGCAGTAACGATTATGCCTGGTCAAGCACAGCACAGAGTGAAAACATAGAAAAGCTCAGTTAAGCACCATGATATAAATAAATAATAATATAAGAAATATTTAATGAAGCAAATGAAGTAATTAAGTAAATGACTTTTTCCTAATTATCATATTTTACTAAAATATATGTATTGCAGTGTATGTTTTCATATCACCACATTCTATGAGTCTTTCATCCCCTCTCCAAGTCACTCACAACCCAGTGTAAATGCCAGGAATGCCACAGCAGCCTGTGTACGAGAGCACGGCGTGGCTCGGTGGAATCACGGGTTAGAGCCGTAAGATTGTGGAGATTGTGGAAACAGTGATTCTCACTCACTGGTGATTGTTCTGGACTTGTGAATTGCAGTTCAAACCCCAGGGCCGCCAGAGAGGCGCTGTTAAACCCCTCTGAGCATGATGTTTAATCCTGCAGCTGAGGGTCTGCATTGTATCTCAAATCTAAGTCACTCCAGATAACAGCTTCTGCCAGAAATATAAATATCAAGCGAATGGATGAGACCGGAAAGAAGATAAAGATGAAGTTCAGTGTGGAGTCAGACGTTTTGGTTAATGTTTCTGTCTTCAGGAAAATAAGAATGTATTGTGAATATAGCTTCATGTTTCACAATATTCCGGATTGATTACAGGTCCTTCATTATTCTGAGGGGTTTAGTATGCTTTCAGACCATGCAGTATTTGTTAAAAACTACTGAGACTTAAAATTATTTTATTTGAAACACTTGCATGACTTAGGTTGCAATTATATTTTAAAGTATTAATATAATAAAAATTAATCCTAACAAATGAAACAACTTTGTGTCCCAAACGATGAACTGTAAATTTTAGAAAAGTAGTAGTGGTGTTCTTTCAGCTCCTCCCTGTTCAGGGTCGCCACAGAGGATCATTTCTCTTCGCATGTTTCGATTCGGCACTGAGGTTTTACGCCGGACGCAATCCTCCCATCTAATCCGGGCTTGGGACCGGCACTGAGAGTTAACAAGAAGAGTAGTATTGTCTCAAACTTATTATTTTACAAACCTGAAGTATAATCTGCACGTAATGCGACATAGCTGAGACCATTAAATACTTCATGTCCAACATTCCACACTTTAATTCAATCTTCTTTAAGTGGATCCTGGTACTTGAAGTGCATTTCTTCTTGTTGGAACTTGCAGTGTGAACACACGGTGTAGAGTAGTGTATAAGTATGCGATTTGGGACATGTTTTTTTTTTTTTTAGATGTAAACATTTCCAATTCCAGGGTTTTTTCCCCCCATTTGTTCATCAAATTCTGTTTTTTCATCTGTTATCTTCAGTCTACCTCCTTTTTGCAGGTGATGGCCTGGTATCAGTGCTGGAACGGTGCTCTCTCTCTGATATTTATGTGTTGTGGTCTGGGAAAACCCGTTATATTTCACTGTGGCTGAATTCTGGCAAACAGACCAAAGACAAAATATAGCTTTTGGCCCCCAAAATCCCCCCCCCCCCATAATAAACGTCAACACTTCTGCTTTACCAAACCATAAATATATTTCATCTAAACGATGTGGAACTGTTTTATTTGCTTTCTAATCTTGCCTATTCTCTTTCTGCATAGATCACGTCGGATAAAAACAGTCAGTCTGCCTAAAGATGCTAGCTAAGTGTGATTTTCCCCACACAGTGAATGTCGGGATTTTGAATAGCTTCATGCCAGAGTGAAATGAAGTCTAATCAGTTCAGGTTGTAATCAGATACCCGATGTAAAAATGTCTGTTATGCTCCAGCACCAAAGAAATCTTTAAATGCAGCGTTCTTGCTTTTCACTTCTGGATCTAAACAGATTCTAAAATGCTAGAATTTGTGGTTGGGAAACATATTTCAGCTCAGGAAAACCTGCGAGTTTGATGTAGGTAATATTCACCACTGTGTTGTCAAAAGTTTTGGGACATGTGCCTTTACATGCACATGAATGTAATATGGAGTTGGCCTGCCCTTTACAGCTGTAACAGTTTCAATTCTTCTGGGAAGACTTTCCACAAGGTTTAGGAGAGTGTGGCAATGATGATGGACGAGAAGATCTGGCTCACAGTCTCCGCTCTAATTCATCCCAAAGGTTTTCTATCAGGTTGAGGTCAGGACTCTGTGCAGGCCAGTCAAGTTTCTCCACACCAAACTCCCTCATCCATGTCTTTATGGACCTTGCTCTGTGCACTGGTGTCCAGTCATGTTGGACGAGGAAGGGGTCATCCCCAAACTGTTCCCAAAAAGTTGGGAGCATGCAATTGTCCAAAATGTCTTGGTATGCTGAAGCATTAAGAGTTCCTTTTTACTGGAACTAAGAGGCCGAACCCAACTCCTGAAAACCAACACCTGAACTCAGTGATTTGGAGGGGTGTCCCAAAAACATTTGGCAGTATAGTGTGTAATCGGACAGAAACCTACGCAGACTTTAAACACAGATGAGCTAGAGTTGAACAAGTGACCACACACAGACCTCTGTGTGTGTGTGTGTGTGTGTGGATGATAAATCTTCAAATATATAATAATAGTGTCTATAATGTGTTCCAGGTGTGCATGTATGTTATTTGAGAAGAAAAAATGTGTGCAAACTTGTTACCCCGTTTATTGGTCTTTACTCTTTTTAAGCCTCGGGTTATAAAATGATAACCCTTCCTGAAGTGTGTGGGTGTGAGTGGGTGTGTTTGTGTGTGGGAGTGTTTATGTGAATGTGAGTGAGCGAGGCTGTGTGTGTGTCTTCTGCAGTGGTGTGTTCTCTTCATGAATATTTCATTGTCCAGCTCGCAAGATTGCAGTGATTGAGCTGCTCTGGTTTTGTGTGTGTGTGTGTGTGTTAGATTTAAGATAGGATATAGATTTTTTGTGGATCTTGTGTTTGTTTCATCTATAGTGCCTGTTTGTATATAGGGATGTCTGTGTTTGTGCAATCACATCTCTGTATGTCTTAGTGCATTCCTGTGTGTGTGTGTGTGTGTGTGTGTGTTGGGTGGAGGGGGTCTATGGTCTGTGTTTGGTGGGTAAACAGTCTGGCCTGTGCTGGGTGAGTCATGCTACAGAAGTGTGATGATGTTATTCTGCAGCTTGTGTGTGTGTGTTTGTCTCGTTCTCCCTATGTGGATGTTCTCTCTACTACATCGAATTTCAGACAGATTTTTTGAGACAGATATTTTTACTTGCAATATGTATTTTGAATTTATAAGCCACTTAGAAATATGGGGGAAAAAATCACAGGATGATGCTACTGGATGTAATTCTGGAAAATTAGATGCAACATTACATGCAGCATCAGTTGTTTCAATGTGAGGTTGTTGTGGTTGTTTATGGTCCTGTACTTACTTTTATTATTTCAGAAATGTACATTGACACAATAGTATTGATATTATAGCAACATATCGCCCAGCCCTTATCACATGAATTTCATATGGAAGTTAACGGAGTGTTTTCCAGACTTTTGGGATAAATGTTATTTTAGATGGAATTGGCTGTGAAGATTTGTTTATTATTTATGAGATTTTCACATCTTTTGGTTTTAATTTAAAAAACGATGTGTTGAAAGTGTTTTTGCATGTCTGTAGTTAATTATTTCCATTACTCATGTGTTAGCATCACTACTGTATATTAGTAGTTTATTTTGTGCATTCCACTCTTTCCTTTTTTAAATATCTCTGCATTTACGTGCTGAATTTTGCGCCTCCATCTTAAACCCAACTCTCTGTTTTTTCTGTCCTGCAGCAAATGGTAATGAGCCTGCGGGTGTCGGAGCTGCAGGTTCTGTTGGGCTACGCCGGGCGCAATAAGCACGGCCGGAAGCATGAGCTGCTGACCAAAGCGCTACACCTGCTGAAAGCTGGCTGCAGTCCGGCCGTACACATGAAGATCAAGGAGCTATACAGGCGCCGCTTCCCTACTAAACTGCTCTCGCCAGCCGAGCTGGCTCTGCAGGGGGTGCACGCGCCCGCCGTATCACTGCCCACCGGGCTCACCCAGCTGCCCTTCGACGGACACGCGTCACCCACCTCCCCACTGCTACCCATATCGCTCCTGGGGCCCAAGCATGAGCTGGCGCTACCCCACCTGCCCTCCTCGCTCCACCCTGTCCACCCCGACGTCAAACTGCAGAGGCTGCCCTTCTACGACGTGCTCGACGAGCTCATCAAGCCCACCAGCCTCGGTGAGAGTGCGTCTACGTTTTAGACGTGTGCTAATATTTCATTTAAATCACACCAGCCAATATTTATCCGCTTTGATGGAATTTGTAAGGAAATATTATCATACATCCGATCAAATGATCTCTGCCATCTTCAGAACTCATCTCCAGTTTCAGTCTTGAAAAATCCCACCTCCCTGACTGCATGTTTTCCATCAGCATCATACACCGATCAGGCATAACATTATGAGCACTGAGAGGTGACGTGAATAACACTGATGATCTCCTCATCATGGCACCTGTTAGTGGGTGGGATATATTAGGCAGCAAGTGAACAAGTTGATGTGTTAGAAGCAGGAAAAATGGGCAAGTGTAAGGATTTGTGTGAGTTTGACAAGGGCCAAATTGTGATGGCTAGACAACTGGATCAGAGCATCTCCAAAACTGCAGCTCTTGTGGGGTGTTCCCGGTCTGCAGTGGTCAGTATCTATCAAAAGTGGTCCAAGGAAGGAACAGTGGTGCTGTTGGGCCTTGTGATCCGATCCGAGCTACTGTTGCTCAAATTGCTGAAGAAGTTAATGCTGGTTCTGATACAAGGGTGTCAGTATACACAGTGCATCACAGTTTGTTGTGTATCGGGCTGCATAGCCACAAGGCTGTTTTGGCAGCAAAAAGGGGGACCAACACAATATGAAACAGGTGGTCATAATGTTGTGCCTGATCTGTGTATATAAAGAACAAATATCTTAAAATATCTTGTACATTTTCTGCTAATTAAAGGCTATTCCATATTATAAATAAGGCTCTATATTTGTTCAGGCACTAAATCTAACTTTAATGATAATTTGGTTGGGTGTAAACCAGTTCTCCTCTCATTCTTATCCAGCTGCTATTTCCGTGGTCTGAAATGGTCACGCCTGCGCCCACATTGCACCAAAATTACTTTCTGTTGCCATTTCTCAGGACCATCTCCGAGCACAGACGATCGAGTGAATGCTTAATCGCCCTGTCCCGTTTTTTTCACAGCCCACAATGGTGGATGTGCGCTATTTCCGTCATCGCATTTCGAAATAGATAGGTTAATTCACCCAGATACTAGCTAAATACAAACCAAATTGAATTATTTATCTGGATCTATTTGAAGGACAAACAAGTTGGATGTGAATGTGACTCAGACATGTGATGTGTCATTATGTACAGATCATCAAATCTGTGCTTTGTCTAACAAAACTAATTAAAGATGTGATTCACCAATTTATTGCTATGATAGAGGCGGAGAGTATGTGGGTATAAATAACATTCTAGAGGCGTGCACACACACACACACACACACACACACACACACACAAATGCAATTAAACGCTTATAAAAACACACAGTGAGACAAAGACCACATTTGTCACAGGGTTTGTCCAACTCACAGACCTCTTGACCTCACTAATGATGTTTTATAATGCGTGTGTTTTGTGTGGAACATTATTTTTAACATACACTGTATTGCCAAAAGTTTTGGGACACCGCTCCAAATCATTGAATTCAGGTGTTGTTTTTCAGGGGTTGGGCTTGGCCTCTTAGTTCCAGTGAAAGGAACTCTTAATGCTTCAGCATACCAAGACATTTTGGACAATTTCATGCTCCCAATTTTGTGGGAACAGTTTAGGGATGACCCCTTCCTGTTCCAACATGACTGTACACCAGTGCACAAAGGAAGCTCCATATAGACATGGATGAGAGAGTTTGGTGTGGAGGAACTTGACTGACCTGCATAGAGTCCTGACCTCAACCCACTGTCAGTGCCTGACCTCACAAATGCGCTTCTAGAGGAATGGTCAGAAATTCCCATAAACACACTCCTAAACCTTCCCAGAAGATTTGAAGCTGTTACAGCTGCAAAGGACGAGCCAATTCCATATTACATTCATGTGCATGCAAAGTCTCTATACTCGTCCATTGTTGCTATACATGTGCATTGTGCAAGACACATATATTACATTATATATAGCAAATGACTTCCCATATTCTCCTTTCACCCAGGTCTCTCACTCGATATATTTTTCATGTAGCAGAGGCGTCTGTCTGCTATGTTACAGACAGTTCAATACCGTGCATGTTTCATACCCCAGTGGTGTGTTGGGTGGTGCGAGTGGCAGGAGATGGACAGTGTAGAAATGGCCATATTCCCCCACATTAGCATTTTAATGTGCTTAGCAGCTTTCTGTTCATTTGCATTGAGGCTAATCTGCACATCTCACCCACACCTATTTTATTCTCTCGCTCTTTCTCATGATCCTCACCCTCTTCTTCAATCTCTTTTTGTCTTCCTTCCTCTGCTTCAGCCTCAGTTCTCAGCCATCGGCATAGCTTGGGATGAAATTAGATTAAAATTACATTGTACTTCTTTCTTTCTTTCTTTCTTTCTTTCTTTCTTTCTTTCTTTCTTTCTTTCTTTCTTTCTTTCTTTCTTTCTTTCTTTCTTTCTTTCTTTCTTTCTTTCTTTCTTTCTTTCTTTCTTTCTTTCTTCCTTTCTTTCCTCCTTTCTTTCTTTCTTTCCTCCTTTCTTTCCTCCTTTCTTTCCTCCTTTCTTTCCTTCCTTCCTTGACTACCCCCTTCATTCTGTGTGCACGCTCACTTCCAACCTATTTTTCTGTCTTCCTCCCTCTCTCTCTCTCTCTCTCTCGTTCCCTTTCTTATTTCCTACCCCCTACATCCTGTCTCTCCACTGTCTATGCCCCCATCTCTTTCTCTGTCTGTCTCTCTCTCTTTCTCTGTCTGATTTTGTCTCCTTTCCCTTTTGCATGCTATCTCAACACCTGTCTTTCTGTCTCCCTGTCAGTATCTGTTTGTTTTTTTCTTTTTTTCCCTTCCTTCCTCCTTTTTCTCCCTGGAGGTTAGTACAACATGAAAGAAAAAACCCACAAGACAAGTTCGCTCCCTCTCTCTCTCTCTCTCTCTCTCTCTCTCTCTGACTCCCTTCTTCCTTCCTTCCTTGTTCCTTACTATCTATCTACCTCTGTCTCTCTCCTTTTTTCTCCCTCTTTGTCTCCTTCTCTGTTTATCATTAATTCTCATTCTCTCTCTCTCTCTCTCTCTCTCTCTCTCTGAAATTCTCCCTCACTCTCGTTCCCTCATTTGCATTTGCATGAGGAGTGATGAAACCGCAGGTTCACACACCTGAGCTCTTTTTCCATTCTGCCAGTAACAATAAAGCTTAATACAATCCAGTGTCACACTGCCAGCTCTTTCTAGAATACACACATGGAGCAAAAAGCACAGTTAACACTCTGGATTTTTGCAGAGGTCTCACACACACACACACACACACACACAAGCAAGCCAGAGATAAACATTAGCATCAGTGCACTCACTGAATAGTGGCTCAAAAAATAAAGCAAAAAAATAAACTCTGTTGTTGCTCACTGCCACGTCAGTTACTTTGCAGTCAGGCGAACCATACAGGGAAGTGGTGGCTTACACAGTTAAGGCTGTGGGTCACTGAACGGAAGGTTCAAGCCCCAGTACTGCTTTTGGGTCCTTGAGCAAGATCCTTAACCCTCCCTGCCTAATAAGCTGGGATATGCGAAAACCCATGGTGGCTCAAGTGCTTAAGGTTCTGGGTCGTTGGGGTTCAAGCCACTGGGTCACTTTGGTGTCACTGAAGGTGGTTCTGCCAAGCTTCTGCTGTTGGGTCCTTGAACAAGGCCCTTAACCCTCTCTGCTGTATCATGGCTGACCCTGTGCTCTGACACCAACATGCAAGGCTGAAAACCCGGAACGGTGGTGGCTAAAGTGGTTAAGGCTCTGGGTCGTTGGGGTTCAAGCCTCTGGGTCACTGATCAGAAGGTGGTTCAAAGGTGGTTCAAGCGCCAGTACTGCCAGGCTACTGCTGTTGGGCCTTGAGCAAGGCCCTTAACCCTCTCTGCTGTATCATGGCTGACCCTGCAACCTCCAAGGCTGGGATATGTGAAGAAAGAATTTCACTGTGGCCATTTCTATTTCTTCTTTCTACAGCTAAAAGACAAACACCTCAGACACATCATTTATAGACTAGGTGCTAAATTTAGCTGTAAGTTTTACATCAAATGGCAATCTCAAAGACTGACATGTATTTCACAGAGATCTTAAACGCTTGAGAGATTAATAATGTTTTCATTTTAGTAGTTGAACCAGAATATAAATATATAAACACTACATTTTCTTACACTATATACCAGTGGGTGATGGAAAAGAAGTGTCTGAGTATGGCGCTGGGTTACAGAGATCCACCAGAATCACAGCCTCAATGCTCCTTGTCACAGATTCTACAAGTGGAACTGTACTCATGGGATATCGCGCAGAAATATTCTGACAGTTGACGTTAATACTCTAATAAAATCAACATGTAGCACTGCATGATTTCATACAGCTGTGGATGAGTAATGACTCATAATCTCACTATCTGGTGTCACCCAGAAGAGGATGGCTTCCCTTTCGAGTCTGGCTCCACTGGGGAGTTTTTTCTCGCCACCGCAGACTCTGGCCTGCTCACCACTGACAGATTTTGATCTTTATAGGGAAGCTGCTTTGTGACGTTTTGATTGTCATAAGCAGTCAGAACAAACGATTGTGTATCTTTAAAACAGCTCATTGTTTCCAGATGTGCAGGGATAGTCATAGATACCCAGTGAAATGTGTGGTTCGTTGTAATTACAGCCGACTGGCTGCTTCTTGCATGTTTCATTGCCACATTTGTACATTAGTTTTCTCGATAGAAATGAAGCGTACAGTGTGGATTGAACGCACCGTCACAACACTTACGTGCCACATCCTGTGTGAATCCCGGAAATTGTCTAAATAAAAAACGCTAGCGTCACGTTTATAATAATACTGCCTCATTAGCTCTGAACGGTGTCGGAGATAGAGAGATGCCTCTAACCTCTTACAGATACCTTTCTCACGCTGGTTTTAAAGCATGCTTTCCTATTCTTATTTACACAGACCGATTTGAGCAAGCAGTTTATTATAACGTCGAACCTGCTGCATCGTGTTTTAATTAAATACGATGATTTGCTGATTTGGAAAATGTCTGTGGTCCTATTAAACAGGTACAAAATGGCTGTTAAAAATAAATCCTTCGTGGTCTGGATTACAGAATGTTCTACAAGCAGAATTTCTTCTCTTCACACCACACACAGCACAGCCCACCACCTTTGTCTCCCTTGCTGTGTCTTTCTCTCTGCAAATTCAGCTCTGCATGTCTCATTTTTTTCTGATTATTGTCCTCATTATTCCGTTTCCTCATTATTCTCTCATTAGAGCTATTAGCACGCCATGCATAGATCACTCTTTTTTTTTTTTTCCCCCGTCAGTGTCGTTTACCCAGAAAAGCCAGGCCACTACTGTTAGGATCTATAATTGGATCCAAAAATGCTTCCATAATTGAAGTTCTTGTTCTTGAATGATGCAAAGTGATATGAAATTGCAGGCAAGTTGCCAGGATCAATATTTTCATGTTTGTATGCTGATAAGAAACACGCGACATGTTTAATTGCTTTTATGAATTCGTGCATTAATGCGTTCATCAATGTGTTGTGCTTGAGTTTTTCTTTGGCACATGCAGTCCAGAGTATGAAAGGCATTAGGTTTTTACTATGTTTTATTTATCACTGGCAATTTGATTATGAATAATACAGACTGGAACAATGTTATTCCTCCTGTGTCAAGACAGCATGGTTTTGCATTTACATTTGGCTGAGCAGATCTTAACCCTGATTCGACCAAACTGCAGGAAGTGAACCGATATGCTGTGTATATTGGACTGCAGAACACATTTTTAATAAATTTGAGCTGCCAAACTGAACCGCGAGGCACAAACTGAGGCCATGGACAGAGACACTGCCTGCCAGTCGCTGTAAAGGAAGCATGTCCTCACTGCCTATCGGTCCCCTTGAAGGAGGCGTGTCCTCTGTGCTTGTCAGTATAAGTGAAGGAGGCGTGTCCTCTGTTCTTGTGAGTATCAGTAAAGGAGGGGTGCCCTCTGTGCCTGTCCGTATCAGTAAGTTAGACGTGTCCTCTGTGCCTGTCCGTATCAATAAAGGAGGCGTGTCCTCTGTGCCTGTCAGAATCAGTGAAGGAGGCGTGTCCTCTGTGTTAGTCAGTATCAGTAAAGGAGGCGTGTCATCTGTGCATGTCACCTCTGTGCCTGTCAGAATCAGTGAAGGAGGCGTGTCCTCTGTGTTTGTCAGTATCAGTAATGGAGGTGTGTCCTTTGTGCTTGTCAGTATCAGTAAAGGAGGTGTGTCCTCTGTGCCTGTCAGTAGTAGTAAAGGAGGCATGTCCTTTGTGTTTGCCAGGAACAGTAAAGAAGGTGTGTCTTCTGTGCCTGTCAGTATCAGTAAAGGAGGCGTGTCCTTTGTGCTTGTCAGTAACAGTAAAGGAGGCGTGTCCTCTGTGCCTGTCAGTATCAGTAAAGGAGGCATGTCCTTTCTGCCTGTCAGTAACTGTAAGGGGAGGCGTGTCCTCTGTGCCTTTCAATGTCAGTGAAGGAGGCATGTCCTCTGTGCCTGTCAGTGAAAGAGGCATGTCCTCTGTGCCTGTCAGTATCAGTGAAGGAGGCGTACCCTCTGTGTCTGTCAGTATCAGTAAAGGAGCCGTGTCCTCTGTGCCTGTCAGTATCAGTAATGGAGGCATGTCCTCTGTGCCTGTCCGTGTCAATGAAGGAGGCGTGTCCTCTGTGCCTGTTATCAGTAAAGGATGCGTGTCTTCTGTGCCTGTCAGTCCCTGTGAAGATGGCGTGTCCTCTGTGCCTGTCATTAACAGTAAGGGAAGGCGTGTCCTCTGTGACTTTCAATGTCAGTAAAGGAGGCATGTCCTCTGTGCCTGTCAGTGAAGGAGGCGTGTCCTCTGTGCCGGTCAGTATCAGTAAAGGAGGCGTGTCCTCTGTGCCTGTCAGTGAAGGAGGTGTGTCCTCTCTGCCTGTCAGTATTAGTAAAGGAGGTTTGTCCTCTGTGCCTGTCAGTCTCAGTAAAGGAGGTGTGTCCTTTCTGCCCATCATTCCCAATTAAGGAGGCTCCCAGGGAGGGAGGCATGTCCTCTACGCCTGTCAAGAAGTTTAGATACACCAAAAAAGCAAAACATCTCTTGGATACACAGCATGAAAGCAGTGTTTTCACTGTGATTAACAATTTCAGACAGGGGTGTGTGTGCTATTAAAAGTAAAATTGTATATCTCATTGAAAGATGTTCCTCTTATTTCAGAAAGATTTACAAACACACAGCCAGTCGCCTTCAACCATCTTCAGAAGTTGGTGTGTCTTGGGTTGGTTAGACTACTCTAGATGTTCTTTATAACAGCCTACTCACACATGCAGACACTGTGCCAAATAAACTACTGTGTCTAACACACACACACACACACAGCAGCCTCTTATCAACCCAGCCACACGTAATCTCTTTTCACATAAAAATAGTGATTAACTCTTACATCATAGGCTGCAATGTACCATGCCATCAACAGCTAGAACACACCACCACACACACACACACACACAAACACACACACAAAGGGGGCAAAATTAAAAAGCCTCACAACCTGCTTATTTCTGCTGTTTATACTGTGTTGAATTGTTTCTCTGGTCTCCACTGCCATGTGCATGATGAGGAAGGAAGGTGAAGAAATGCATGCAGCTCTGTGAATGAGGAAGAGCTACAGTGAGAGCCAGGAGTTTTCATCGCTTTATATTGTTAATGATATGATGATAATGAGCTTAAATAAAGGCTTAAATATTGCTATCAGTCAACTGACAGACCCACTCACGTTATAAAGAGAAGAGACAAATGTGAAATGAGATAAAAAGGTACTTTTGTTCCTTTCAGACTTAGACTGAAACACACACGGCCTTCACTTCAACTCTGCATCCCATTGTAATAACACATCAGATGGCAGAGAACGACATGGCTATTTTTAACTCCAGCTCAGGCAATGTGTGCTCTCTCTCTCTCTCTCTCTCTCGTTCTCTCTGTTTCTCTCTCGCTCTCTCTGTTTCTCTAACTCTGATTGTCTCTCTCTCTCTCTGTCTCTCTCGCTCTCTATCGCACTCTCTATCGCTCTCTCTCTCTCTTGCTCTCTCTGTTTCTCTATCTCTGATTCTCTGTTTCTCTCTCGCTGTCTCTGTTTCTCTAACTCTGTCTCTCTCTCTATCTCTATCTCTCTCTCCTTGATTTTCATCAGCGTTTTTCCTTTCGTTTACATTCTTGATATTTCTTCTTTTCTCTTTCCCTCTCTCTTGCCTTCTCTCCACATCCTTCTGTTTTTCTCTCCTCGTTTCTTCTTCCTCTCTCACTTCCTGCCTTCCCCTTTCTCATTTCTCTGTTTCTCTCCTTCACATCTCTCTCCTTCCTCTCCCCATACTCTCTCACCCTCCATTCATTATCCTTTCTTTTCATTTTTTTTTTTTTTTCCTGTTCAGCCTCAATTCCGTCCCTCTCTCTGGCATTCACCTCTCTTTTCTTTTCTCCCTTGTCCTCTATTCCAGTCTGCCTACCTCTATCACCTACCATTTCTACTTTCTCTCTTTCAGTTTCTTGCTCATTTTGTCTTTCCTACGCTTTCCCCCTCAGCTCTGTTCAGTGCAGTTGAGTGTAAGAGCTTTTTTGGCATGACTGAGTGATTATTGGAGAAAGGTTCGTAAACACCAGGAACAGAAGATAATTGCAATAACCATAGTTCCAAAAATAAAATCAGGAGGAATAACACTGATAACAGTAGGAATGATGATGATGTCCCTCACTGTCTCACAGTTTGCTGCAGCAAATTTTGTTCTCGCTCTCTCTCTCTCTCTCTCTCTCTCTCTCTCTCTCTTTGTCTCTCTCTCTGTCTCTCTCTCTCTCTCTCTCTGTCTGTCTCCCTGCTTGAGAGAATGCACATCACTGTAATTATGTGTTGTCGAGCCTCTTCTGCAGGTTCATTAATTGCACCCATGACATATGACAAAGGGGCTACATAGAATGAAAGGAAGGAGGGAGTAAGAGTGAGAAACTGTGTGTGTGTTTGTGTGTGTGTGTGTGTGTGAGTGCGTGTGTGTGTGTGTGTGTGCACATGTGTGCATACGTATGTGTGTATGTGCACCTATTTTGCCCTTTCATTAGTGGTCCTTGGTGAATATGCAAATAGACCGTAATTAACATCATAACAACACCTGGGAGACATGGAAGCTCTCTCACTCTATCTATCTCTCTATCCCTCCACCCCACCTTTTGCTTGCTCTCTCTCTCTCTCTCTCTCTCTCTCTCTATCTCTCTCTCTCGCTTTCTCTCTCTCTGACTTCAGGGAGACTATTTGTGTCTGTTATTTGGTATGCTTGCATTGAAGCACAATAAAGTACTGGAGTGTGTGTGTGTGTGCACGTGCAATCAAAAGAGAGAGAGGTGAGAGAGATGGAGAGAGTAGTGGTTGCAGTAGATCTGGATATTTAAGGCTGCTGCTCTTACCTACAGCAGCTTACTGTGCACTGGAGGACTCGGTGGTAAAGCAGCTCAGTTGTATAGTTTATATGGTTTATTTATCACATAAACACAGAGTAGGTGTGTGTGTGTGTGTGTGGTCGTGTTCACATGTGTTCTAGGTTACAGCTACTCTTCGTGACTGTCATCCTCTAACTGGTTTGCGTGTGTTTGGTTGTGGGCCGATTGATTGTTGTTCTCCAGTGAAAGGTGCTGTGGTCACATGACCAGATTTCCAGGAATGCTCAACAGAGTTTGGAGAAGACTCTCTCTCTCTATCTATCTCTCTCTCTCTCTCTCTCTCTCTCACACACACACACAAACACACACACTCTCTCTCTCTCTCTCTCACTCTCACTCACACGCACACTCACTCACTCTCTCTGTCTTTGTCTCTCTCTCTCTCTCTCTCTCTCTCTCTCTCTTCTCTCTCCCTCACATGCACCCCCCCCCCACTCTCCCTCTCCATCCCCCCCTTCTGTCTCTGTGTGTTTCTCACTCTCACACGCACACTTTCTCTCTCTTTCGCCTTCCTGTGCTCTTTTCACCATTTGCACTCCTTCTTGTTCTCCCATCTTCCTAAAATCACACCTTCATATAATCTCTCCTCCCCTCGCTCATTCCTTTCTTACTCACTCACCCTCCCGCTCTCCCGCTTCCTCCCCTATTCTCATATTCATTTACAATTCAGTTCAGATCAAAGTCATTGGCATGATAAAAGGCATTGCCACAGTTAAGATTATACAATTTATTAATATTAAAGAACAGTAAGATGAAATTGGTAAGGAGAAAAACAACAGAATAATTCACAGCAACAAAAATATTTATAATTCTAGCTATTATGGCGATGTCAGTTTTAGCAAAATTTGCTTTTTCTTTGAACATCTTGCACTGAATAAGGATTTCAGGTTTGATCATGATCAGACTTGATTGTTTGGTATTAGTGTAGGAGATATGCAGCAAAATATAAAAGACTGTACTGTAGTGCCACCAACAGTCAGGATCCCTGTGCCTGTGTCACTGAGTGTAGGTGAATGTCAGTGACGTGTCAGTGAGTGTAGGTGAATGTCAGTGACGTGTCAGTGAGTGTAGGTGAATGTCAGTGACGTGTCAGTGAGTGTAGGTGAGTGTCAGTGAATGGAGGTGAATGTCAGCGATGTGTCAGTGAATGGAGGTTAATGTCAGCGACGTGTCAGTGAGTGGAGGTGAATGTCAGTGACGTGTCAGTGAGTGTAGGTGAGTGTCAGTGAATGGAGGTGAATGTCAGCGATGTGTCAGTGAATGGAGGTTAATGTCAGCGACGTGTCAGTGAGTGGAGGCGAATGTCAGTGATGTCAGTGAGTGTAGGTGAGTGTCAGTGAGTGTCAGTGATGTCAGTGAGTGGAGGTGAATGTCAGCGATGTGTCAGTGAGTGGAGGTGAATGTCAGTGACGTGTCAGTGAGTGGAGGTGAATGTCAGCGACGTGTCAGTGAGTGTAGGTGAATGTCAGCGACGTGTCAGTGAGTGGAGGTGAATGTCAGTGACGTGTCAGTGAGTGGAGGTGAATGTCAGTGAAGTGTCAGTGAGTGGAGGTGAATGTCAGTGACGTGTCAGTGAGTGGAGGTGAATGTCAGTGACGTGTCAGTGAGTGGAGGTGAATGTCAGTGACGTGTCAGTGAGTGGAGGTGAATGTCAGTGACGTGTCAGTGAGTGGAGGTGAATGTCAGCGACGTGTCAGTGAGTGGAGGTGAATGTCAGTGAGTGGAGGTGAATGTCACCGACGTGTAGGTGAATGTCAGTGAGTGGAGGTGAATGTCAGTGAGTGGAGGTGAATGTCAGCGACGTGTTAGTGTGTGTAGGTGCATGTCAGTGAGTGGAGGTGAATGTCAGTGAGATGTCAGTGAGTGGAGGTGAATGTCAGTGACATTTTACTGAGTATAGGTGAATGTCAGTGAGATGTCAGTGAGTGTAGGTGAATGTCAGTGAGATGTCAGTGAGTGTAGGTGAATGTCAGTGACATTTTACTGAGTATAGGTGAATGTCAGTGAGATGTCAGTGAGTATAGGTGAATGTCAGTGACATTTTACTGAGTATAGGTGAATGTCAGTGAGATGTCAGTGAGTGTAGGTGAATGTCAGTGACATTTTACTGAGTATAGGTGAATGTCAGTGAGATGTCAGTGAGTGGAGGTGAATGTCAGTGACATTTTACTGAGTATAGGTGAATGTCAGTGAGATGTCAGTGAGTGTAGGTGAATGTCAGTGACATTTTACTGAGTATAGGTGAATGTCAGTGAGATGTCAGTGAGTGTAGGTGAATGTCAGTGACATTTTACTGAGTATAGGTGAATGTCAGTGAGTGGAGGTGAATGTCAGTGAGTGGAGGTGAATGTCAGTGAGTGGAGGTGAATGTCAGCGACGTGTCAGTGTGTGTAGGTGCATGTCAGTGAGTGGAGGTGAATGTCAGTGACATTTTACTGAGTATAGGTGAATGTCAGTGAGTGGAGGTGAATGTCAGCGTCGTGTCAGTGTGTGTAGGTGCATGTCAGTGAGTGGAGGTGAATGTCAGTGACATTTTACTGAGTATAGGTGAATGTCAGTGAGATGTCAGTGAGTGTAGGTGAATGTCAGTGACATTTTACTGAGTATAGGTGAATGTCAGTGAGATGTCAGTGAGTGTAGGTGAATGTCAGTGACATTTTACTGAGTATAGGTGAATGTCAGTGAGTGTAGGTGAATGTCAGTGACATTTTACTGAGTATAGGTGAATGTCAGTGAGTGTAGGTGAATGTCAGTGACATTTTACTGAGTATAGGTGAATGTCAGTGAGATGTCAGTGAGTGGAGGTGAATGTCAGTGACATTTTACTGAGTATAGGTGAATGTCAATGAGATGTCAGTGAGTGGAGGTGAATGTCAGTGACATTTTACTGAGTATAGGTGAATGTCAGTGAGATGTCAGTGAGTGGAGGTGAATGTCAGTGACATTTTACTGAGTATAGGTGAATGTCAGTGAGTGTAGGTGAATGTCAGTGACATTTTACTGAGTATAGGTGAATGTCAGTGAGTGGAGGTGAATGTCAGTGACATTTTACTGAGTATAGGTGAATGTCAGTGAGATGTCAGTGAGTGGAGGTGAATGTCAGTGACATTTTACTGAGTATAGGTGAATGTCAGTGAGTGTAGGTGAATGTCAGTGACATTTTACTGAGTATAGGTGAATGTCAGTGAGTGGAGGTGAATGTCAGTGACATTTTACTGAGTATAGGTGAATGTCAGTGAGATGTCAGTGAGTGGAGGTGAATGTCAGTGACATTTTACTGAGTATAGGTGAATGTCAGTGAGATGTCAGTGAGTGTAGGTGAATGTCAGCGACGTGTCAGTGAGTGGAGGTGAATGTCAGTGAGTGGAGGTGAATGTCACCGACGTGTAGGTGAATGTCAGTGAGTGGAGGTGAATGTCAGTGAGTGGAGGTGAATGTCAGCGACGTGTTAGTGTGTGTAGGTGCATGTCAGTGAGTGGAGGTGAATGTCAGTGACATTTTACTGAGTATAGGTGAATGTCAGTGAGTGTAGGTGAATGTCAGTGACATTTTACTGAGTATAGGTGAATGTCAGTGAGATGTCAGTGAGTGGAGGTGAATGTCAGTGACATTTTACTGAGTATAGGTGAATGTCAGTGAGTGTAGGTGAATGTCAGTGACATTTTACTGAGTATAGGTGAATGTCAGTGAGTGGAGGTGAATGTCAGTGACATTTTACTGAGTATAGGTGAATGTCAGTGAGTGGAGGTGAATGTCAGTGACATTTTACTGAGTATAGGTGAATGTCAGTGAGTGGAGGTGAATGTCAGTGACATTTTACTGAGTATAGGTGAATGTCAGTGAGATGTCAGTGAGTGGAGGTGAATGTCAGTGACATTTTACTGAGTATAGGTGAATGTCAGTGAGTGTAGGTGAATGTCAGTGACATTTTACTGAGTATAGGTGAATGTCAGTGAGTGGAGGTGAATGTCAGTGACATTTTACTGAGTATAGGTGAATGTCAGTGAGTGGAGGTGAATGTCAGCGACGTGTCAGTGTGTGTAGGTGCATGTCAGTGAGTGGAGGTGAATGTCAGTGATGTGTCAGTGTGTGTAGGTGCATGTCAGTGAGTGGAGGTGAATGTCAGTGACATTTTACTGAGTATAGGTGAATGTCAGTGAGATGTCAGTGAGTGGAGGTGAATGTCAGTGAGTGGAGGTGAATGTCTGCAAGGTGTAAGTTAGTGTTAATGAGTTTAATTTGAGTGTCTGCAAGCATTAGTGAAGTGTAAGGGTGTCAGTGGGGTGTCAGAGTGCCAGTGGCATGTTAGTAGGGTATTTCAGAGTGTCACTGCGGTGAGGCTTTGGGTGTCAATGATATGGCAGTGAGTGTCACTGAGTATTGTGTGAGTGTTGGTGAGGTGTTAGGGTGTCAGTGAATGTCTGTGATTGTTGGTGAGGAAGTGGTGAGACAATCGCACCTCACACTTCAGTGACACCCTAGTCATTGACGTATCATTGTCTGCAAGCATCAGTGAGGTGTCAATGAGTCTCTGTGAGGTGTTAGGGTGTCAGTCTGTGTCTTTGAGTGATATTGAGCTGTTAGGGTGTTGCTGTGTGTCTGGGAGTGTTAGTGAGGTGTTAGGGTGTTAGTGAGGTGTCAGGGTGTCAGTGTGTGGGGGGGAGTGTTAGTGAGGTGTTAGGGTATCAGTGTGTGTCTGCGAGTGTTAGTGAGGTGTCAGGGTGTCAGTGTGTGGGGGGGAGTGTTAGTGAGGTGTTAGGGTGTCAGTGAGGTGTTAGGGTATCAGTGTGTGTCTGCGAGTGTTAGTGAGGTGTCACGGTGTTAGTGTGTGTGTGTGGGGGGGGGTGTTAGTGAGGTGTTAGGGTGTCAATGAGGTGTCAGTATATTTGTGAGCAGCTGTGACTGTTAGATGAGGTGTTATGGTGTTAGTGAGGTGTCATTGAGTATCAGTCAGCACTGATGAGCATCGAGTGTCACGTGGAGATTCTTGAGTGCTATTAAGGTATCAGTGTATCAGCGAGGTGTGGCTGTTGTTGACTGACTGAGTGTCAGTGAGCATTAGTGTATGGCTATTGGGAGCATACAGTTGTATAGATTGTCTAACATACGCTATAGCATTGCAATTTCAGTTCACTGGAATTAAGCCCAAACATGTTCCAGCATGCACGAAACGAGGTTCATGAAGAAATGGTTAGAGTGAAAGAACTCGAGTGGCCTGCTGAGAGCCCTGACCTCAACCACACCGAACACCTTTGGGATCATTCCGAATGCCAACTGCACACCAGGCCTCCATGACCAACATCCGTGCCTGACCTCACTAATGCTCATGTGGCTAAGTGGACACAAATCCCCACCATTATTCTCCAGAAGAATGAAGATGATAGTAACAGCAAAGCCAATATGTGTGTGATGGTCAGGTGTCCACAAAACGTATAGGTTGGTGTGTGTGACTATGCTGCAATAACGGCACACCAAATCAGTGAGGGAACCGTTTTCCTTGCTCAGCCTCTGGCATTGCAGAGTTTACAGTGATACAAGCGTGGGTTGCTTTTTTTTTTTTTTTTTAGCTGCGCCCCTTGTTTAGTTGTATGATTAATGGTTCAAAACCTATTTTTTTGCCCAGCATGCATTGTTTGTTGCATTTGTAAGCAACTTTAGGATGCTATTAACAGAACATGCATTCTTCTGGATGCAAAAATCTTGGTACGTAGACCAAACATAACGTAATCGTAAAAAAAGAGTAATTGGATTTTTTTTTTTTTTTTTAAACAAATATAGATTGTAATAACAAAAATATGCTGGCATACAGCATGGAAAAGTCTGTGTGAAAGTTCTTGCTCACCCATATTCTTCTCCACTCTCACTTTTGCCAATACTTTTGCTGAAGCTTGTATGAATAATTAATCTCCAGTTCAAAGTAGGGCTGCATGGCAGTGTGACTCAGAACGGTTGTTCATAGAGTCCTTCAATATTGGCCTCTTCTTCTTCTTCTTCTTTTTTTGATTCACACTTAAAATATTTAAAACATACAATATTTCTTCTCAAGTGAGCAGATGGAAAGTGATGGCTGTGTTTATACAAGAAAGGACTGGAACACTCCTACACCAGTGCTTTTTAAATATGTCACAGTACAGAGCTTTTATTAATTATAGTGTAATAAGCATTTCGAGACACAATAACAAATCCCAGACATGCACATCATTTGTCAGAAGCGTTCTGTTTGTTCTTTTCATCCTCAAACCGCTCGGATTCGTAATGGGCTTTGGCATGCACTTTCCTGGAAGTGTATGCGCATACCTTTAAAGAGATCGTCTTTCCAGTGTTGTTGTAAAGCATAGTTTTGGTTAGAAATGGGAAACCTTTTAGTATTCGGGATCAGAGGATTAGGTGTTATATTACTGTGTTACGATGAGCAGAGAAGGTATTTTTTTTTTTTTTTTTTTGCTGATGTTTGTGATCAACAGGATCAGCCATGGAGAATAAAACCAGTCGAACAATCACGCACCCTTTTTTTCTTTGTACAGTGTGTTTATGTGATTTTAAAATGATTTCTCTCGGATTGTGATGCGTCTCTGTTTCCTTTTTGCTCCTTCTCAGCTTCAGACAGCAGTCAGCGCTTTCAGGAAACGTGTTTTGCTTTTGCATTAACACCACAGCAAGTCCAACAGATCAGCAGCTCTATGTAAGTTGCTCATTAAAGCGTAATTAAAATGTCTCGCTCCAGTGCACTTGGGTTTGTCTGCACATCAATGTGCTACACTAGCTGTATTATGCTTTAAAAGTTGTATTTTTATTCAATTGTTTGCAGTATTTAAATTACGTTCTCTGGATGCAAGGCCCCTGTTTTAATGGTGATACCAACCAAATGCAATAATAAAATTCAGTATACTCAGTGTAAATCAGTTATACTTCCAGTTATTGTCCCACAGCCTCCTGGGACACAAACTATAATCTTTAATTACACACACACACACACACACACACACACAGAATTTATGATGTTCTCAGTGGGGTCTCAGGAAGATACAAAAAACATTAATGAAAATTTCTATAAAGTTTAGGAATTGTAGAATTGTGTAGATAGTAGTGTAATATGTCCTTTTTAGTTTATTATGTTTAAAGATATTATTGGGGTTTTGTTTTCAAGGGACATCTCGGGGACCAAATGTGACTTCACGGTACAAGTACAGTTAAGGTAAGTGATCTGCATTGTTCATGTCAGGGACCTGATACCAACAAATTTTAAGCATTTGTAAATGTTAGTGTTAAAAATATAATTCATGTCCCCTGTATATAGGTTTTGCTTATCAGAAACCAGCTGTCCTCAAGAAGACCACTTTCCTCCTAACCTCTGTGTAAAAGTCAATGGAAAACCATGCAACCTTCCGGTATGAAAAGAGAATACAACTCCATGCAGTTTCCCATTAATATGAGAAATGCATATCTAAATATTTTTTCAAATAAGATAAGAAATAATTGTACAATAAAGAAAAAGAGTTTTACAGTTGAAACAATGAAATGCTCTTTATTCAATTCAGTCTTTGTGTGTTTGTCCTCAGGGGTACCTTCCTCCTACCAAAAATGGAGTTGAACCAAAGCGTCCCAGCAGACCCATTAACATTACCTCACTGATCAGGCTGTCCACCACTGTCCCCAACACCATTGTGGTGTCCTGGACATCGGAAATTGGGAGGGTGAGGCTTTAATTAAATTTAGTTAGAGACTGTGTACTGATCTGTAGAGGCACCGAGATCATTAGAGACTGTGTACTGATCTGTAGAGACACAGCGATTATTAGAGACTGTGTACTGATCTGTAGAGGCACAGAGATCATTAGAGACTATACTGATCTGTAGAGGCACAGAGATCATTAGAGACTATACTGATCTGTAGAGGCACAGAGATCATTAGAGAGTATGTACTGATCATTAGAAACTTAGTTCATTAGAGACTGTGTACTGATCTGTAGAGACACAGCGATTATTAGAGACTGTACTGATCATTAGAAACTTAGATTAGAGACTGTGTACTGATCTGTAGAGACACAGAGACCATTAGAGACTGTGTACTGATCTGTAGAGACACAGCGATTATTAGAGACTGTGTACTGATCATTAGAAACTTAGTTCATTAGAGACTGTGTACTGATCTGTAGAGGCACAGAGATCATGAGAGACTGTGTACTGATCTGTAGAGGCACAGCGATTATTAGAGACTGTACTGATCATTAGAAACTTAGTTCATTAGAGACTGTGTACTGATCATTAGAAACTTAGTTCATTAGAGACTGTGTACTGATCTGTAGAGGCACAGCGATTATTAGAGACTGTGTACTGATCATTAGAAACTTAGTTCATTAGAGACTGTGTACTGATCTGTAGAGGCACAGAGATCATGAGAGACTGTGTACTGATCTGTAGAGGCACAGAGATCATGAGAGACTGTGTACTGATCTGTAGAGACACAGACACCATTAGAGACTGTGTACTGATCTGTAGAGACACAGCGATTATTAGAGACTGTGTACTGATCATTAGAAACTTAGTTCATTAGAGACTGTGTACTGATCTGTAGAGGCACAGAGATCATGAGAGACTGTGTACTGATCTGTAGAGGCACAGAGATCATGAGAGACTGTGTACTGATCTGTAGAGACACAGAGATCATGAGAGACTGTGTACTGATCTGTAGAGACACAGAGATCATTAGAGACTGAGATCATTAGAGACTGTGCACTGATCTGTAGAGACACAGCGATTATTAGAGACTGTGTACTGATCATTAGAAACTTAGCTCATTAGAGACTGTGTACTGATCTGTAGAGACACAGATCATTAGAGACTGTGTACTGATCTGTAGAGACACAGCGATTATTAGAGACTGTACTGATCATTAGAAACTTAGATCATTAGAGACTGTGTACTGATCTGTAGAGACACAGAGACCATTAGAGACTGTGTACTGATCATTAGAAACTTAGATCATTAGAGACTGTGTACTGATCTGTAGAGACACAGAGACCATTAGAGACTGTGTACTGATCTGTAGAGACACAGCGATTATTAGAGACTGTGTACTGATCATTAGAAACTTAGTTCATTAGAGACTGTGTACTGATCTGTAGAGGCACAGAGATCATGAGAGACTGTGTACTGATCTGTAGAGACACAGAGACCATTAGAGACTGTGTACTGATCTGTAGAGACACAGAGATCATGAGAGTCTGTGTACTGATCTGTAGAGACACAGCGATTATTAGAGACTGTGTACTGATCATTAGAAACTTAGTTCATTAGAGACTGTGTACTGATCTGTAGAGGCACAGAGATCATGAGAGACTGTGTACTGATCTGTAGAGACACAGAGACCATTAGAGACTGTGTACTGATCTGTAGAGACACAGAGATCATGAGAGTCTGTGTACTGATCTGTAGAGACACAGAGATCATGAGAGACTGTGTACTGATCTGTAGAGACACAGAGATCATTAGAGACTGAGATCATTAGAGACTGTGTACTGATCTGTAGAGACGCAGAGATCATGAGAGTCTGTGTACTGATCTGTAGAGACACAGAGATCATGAGAGACTGTGTACTGATCTGTAGAGACACAGAGATCATTAGAGACTGAGATCATTAGAGACTGTGCACTGATCTGTAGAGACACAGTGATTATTAGAGACTGTGTACTGATCTGTAGAGGCACAGAGATCATGAGAGACTGTGTACTGATCTGTAGAGACACAGAGATCATGAGAGACTTGTACTGATCTGTAGAGACACAGAGATCATTAGAGACTGAGATCATTAGAGACTGTGCACTGATCTGTAGAGAGACAGAGATCATTAGAGACTGTGCACTGATCTGTAGAGAGACAGAGATCATTAGAGACTGTGTACTGATCTGTAGAGACACAGAGATCATTAGAGACTGTGCACTGATCTGTACAGACACAGAGATCATTAGAGACTGAGATCATTAGAGACTGTGCACTGATCTGTAGAGACACAGATCATGAGAGTCTGTGTACTGATCTGTAGAGACACAGAGATCATGAGAGACTTGTACTGATCTGTAGAGACACAGAGATCATTAGAGACTGAGATCATTAGAGACTGTGCACTGATCTGTAGAGAGACAGAGATCATTAGAGACTGTGCACTGATCTGTAGAGAGACAGAGATCATTAGAGACTGTGTACTGATCTGTAGAGACACAGAGATCATTAGAGACTGTGCACTGATCTGTACAGACACAGAGATCATTAGAGACTGAGATCATTAGAGACTGTGCACTGATCTGTAGAGACACAGCGATTATTAGAGACTGTACTGATCATTAGAGACAGAGATCATTAGAGACTGTGTACTGATCTGTAGAGGCACAGAGATCATGAGAGTCTGTGTACTGATCTGTAGAGACACAGAGATCATGAGAGACTGTGTACTGATCTGTAGAGACACAGCGATTATTAGAGACTGTACTGATCATTAGAAACTTAGTTCATTAGAGACTGTGTACTGATCTGTAGAGGCACAGAGATCATGAGAGACTGTGTACTGATCTGTAGAGGCACAGAGATCATGAGAGTCTGTGTACTGATCTGTAGAGACACAGAGATCATGAGAGACTGTGTACTGATCTGTAGAGACACAGCGATTATTAGAGACTGTGTACTGATCTGTATAGACACAGAGATTATTAGAGACTGTACTGATCATTAGAAACTTAGATCATTAGAGACTGTGTACTGATCTGTAGAGACACAGAGACCATTAGAGACTGTGTACTGATCTGTAGAGACACAGCGATTATTAGAGACTGTGTACTGATCATTAGAAACTTAGTTCATTAGAGACTGTGTACTGATCTGTAGAGGCACAGAGATCATGAGAGACTGTGTACTGATCATTAGAAACTTAGTTCATTAGAGACTGTGTACTGATCTGTAGAGGCACAGAAATCATGAGAGACTGTGTACTGATCTGTAGAGGCACAGAGATCATGAGAGACTGTGTACTGATCTGTAGAGACACAGAGATCATGAGAGTCTGTGTACTGATCTGTAGAGACACAGAGATCATTAGAGACAGATCATTAGAGACTGTGCACTGATCTGTAGAGAGACAGAGATCATTAGAGACTGTGTACTGATCTGTAGAGACACAGCGATTATTAGAGACTGTGTACTGATCATTAGAAACTTAGTTCATTAGAGACTGTGTACTGATCTGTAGAGGCACAGAGATCATGAGAGACTGTATACTGATCTGTAGTGACACAGAGATCATGAGACTGTGTACTGATCTGTAGAGACACAGATCATTAGAGACTGAGATCATTAGAGACTGTGCACTGATCTGTAGAGACACAGCGATTATTAGAGACTGTGTACTGATCATTAGAAACTTAGTTCATTAGAGACTGTGTACTGATCTGTAGAGGCACAGAGATCATGAGAGACTGTGTACTGATCTGTAGAGGCACAGAGATCATGAGAGACTGTGTACTGATCTGTAGAGACACAGACACCATTAGAGACTGTGTACTGATCTGTAGAGACACAGCGATTATTAGAGACTGTGTACTGATCATTAGAAACTTAGTTCATTAGAGACTGTGTACTGATCTGTAGAGGCACAGAGATCATGAGAGACTGTGTACTGATCTGTAGAGGCACAGAGATCATGAGAGACTGTGTACTGATCTGTAGAGACACAGAGATCATGAGAGACTGTGTACTGATCTGTAGAGGCACAGAGATCATGAGAGACTGTGTACTGATCATTAGAAACTTAGTTCATTAGAGACTGTGTACTGATCTGTAGAGGCACAGAAATCATGAGAGACTGTGTACTGATCTGTAGAGGCACAGAGATCATGAGAGACTGTGTACTGATCTGTAGAGACACAGAGATCATGAGAGTCTGTGTACTGATCTGTAGAGACACAGAGATCATTAGAGACAGATCATTAGAGACTGTGCACTGATCTGTAGAGAGACAGAGATCATTAGAGACTGTGTACTGATCTGTAGAGACACAGCGATTATTAGAGACTGTGTACTGATCATTAGAAACTTAGTTCATTAGAGACTGTGTACTGATCTGTAGAGGCACAGAGATCATGAGAGACTGTATACTGATCTGTAGTGACACAGAGATCATGAGACTGTGTACTGATCTGTAGAGACACAGATCATTAGAGACTGAGATCATTAGAGACTGTGCACTGATCTGTAGAGACACAGCGATTATTAGAGACTGTGTACTGATCATTAGAAACTTAGTTCATTAGAGACTGTGTACTGATCTGTAGAGGCACAGAGATCATGAGAGACTGTGTACTGATCTGTAGAGACACAGCGATTATTAGAGTCTGTGTACTGATCATTAGAAACTTAGTTCATTAGAGACTGTGTACTGATCTGTAGAGGCACAGAGATCATGAGAGACTGTGTACTGATCTGTAGAGGCACAGAGATCATGAGAGACTGTGTACTGATCTGTAGAGACACAGACACCATTAGAGACTGTGTACTGATCTGTAGAGACACAGCGATTATTAGAGACTGTGTACTGATCATTAGAAACTTAGTTCATTAGAGACTGTGTACTGATCTGTAGAGGCACAGAGATCATGAGAGACTGTGTACTGATCTGTAGAGGCACAGAGATCATGAGAGACTGTGTACTGATCTGTAGAGACACAGAGATCATGAGAGACTGTGTACTGATCTGTAGAGACACAGAGATCATTAGAGACTGAGATCATTAGAGACTGTGCACTGATCTGTAGAGACACAGCGATTATTAGAGACTGTGTACTGATCATTAGAAACTTAGCTCATTAGAGACTGTGTACTGATCTGTAGAGACACAGATCATTAGAGACTGTGTACTGATCTGTAGAGACACAGCGATTATTAGAGACTGTACTGATCATTAGAAACTTAGATCATTAGAGACTGTGTACTGATCTGTAGAGACACAGAGACCATTAGAGACTGTGTACTGATCATTAGAAACTTAGATCATTAGAGACTGTGTACTGATCTGTAGAGACACAGAGACCATTAGAGACTGTGTACTGATCTGTAGAGACACAGCGATTATTAGAGACTGTGTACTGATCATTAGAAACTTAGTTCATTAGAGACTGTGTACTGATCTGTAGAGGCACAGAGATCATGAGAGACTGTGTACTGATCTGTAGAGACACAGAGACCATTAGAGACTGTGTACTGATCTGTAGAGACACAGAGATCATGAGAGTCTGTGTACTGATCTGTAGAGACACAGCGATTATTAGAGACTGTGTACTGATCATTAGAAACTTAGTTCATTAGAGACTGTGTACTGATCTGTAGAGGCACAGAGATCATGAGAGACTGTGTACTGATCTGTAGAGACACAGAGACCATTAGAGACTGTGTACTGATCTGTAGAGACACAGAGATCATGAGAGTCTGTGTACTGATCTGTAGAGACACAGAGATCATGAGAGACTGTGTACTGATCTGTAGAGACACAGAGATCATTAGAGACTGAGATCATTAGAGACTGTGTACTGATCTGTAGAGACGCAGAGATCATGAGAGTCTGTGTACTGATCTGTAGAGACACAGAGATCATGAGAGACTGTGTACTGATCTGTAGAGACACAGAGATCATTAGAGACTGAGATCATTAGAGACTGTGCACTGATCTGTAGAGACACAGTGATTATTAGAGACTGTGTACTGATCTGTAGAGGCACAGAGATCATGAGAGACTGTGTACTGATCTGTAGAGACACAGAGATCATGAGAGACTTGTACTGATCTGTAGAGACACATAGATCATTAGAGACTGAGATCATTAGAGACTGTGCACTGATCTGTAGAGAGACAGAGATCATTAGAGACTGTGCACTGATCTGTAGAGAGACAGAGATCATTAGAGACTGTGTACTGATCTGTAGAGACACAGAGATCATTAGAGACTGTGCACTGATCTGTACAGACACAGAGATCATTAGAGACTGAGATCATTAGAGACTGTGCACTGATCTGTAGAGACACAGATCATGAGAGTCTGTGTACTGATCTGTAGAGACACAGAGATCATGAGAGACTTGTACTGATCTGTAGAGACACAGAGATCATTAGAGACTGAGATCATTAGAGACTGTGCACTGATCTGTAGAGAGACAGAGATCATTAGAGACTGTGCACTGATCTGTAGAGAGACAGAGATCATTAGAGACTGTGTACTGATCTGTAGAGACACAGAGATCATTAGAGACTGTGCACTGATCTGTACAGACACAGAGATCATTAGAGACTGAGATCATTAGAGACTGTGCACTGATCTGTAGAGACACAGCGATTATTAGAGACTGTACTGATCATTAGAGACAGAGATCATTAGAGACTGTGTACTGATCTGTAGAGGCACAGAGATCATGAGAGTCTGTGTACTGATCTGTAGAGACACAGAGATCATGAGAGACTGTGTACTGATCTGTAGAGACACAGCGATTATTAGAGACTGTACTGATCATTAGAAACTTAGTTCATTAGAGACTGTGTACTGATCTGTAGAGGCACAGAGATCATGAGAGACTGTGTACTGATCTGTAGAGGCACAGAGATCATGAGAGTCTGTGTACTGATCTGTAGAGACACAGAGATCATGAGAGACTGTGTACTGATCTGTAGAGACACAGCGATTATTAGAGACTGTGTACTGATCTGTATAGACACAGAGATTATTAGAGACTGTACTGATCATTAGAAACTTAGATCATTAGAGACTGTGTACTGATCTGTAGAGACACAGAGACCATTAGAGACTGTGTACTGATCATTAGAAACTTAGATCATTAGAGACTGTGTACTGATCTGTAGAGACACAGAGACCATTAGAGACTGTGTACTGATCTGTAGAGACACAGCGATTATTAGAGACTGTGTACTGATCATTAGAAACTTAGTTCATTAGAGACTGTGTACTGATCTGTAGAGGCACAGAGATCATGAGAGACTGTGTACTGATCATTAGAAACTTAGTTCATTAGAGACTGTGTACTGATCTGTAGAGACACAGAGATCATGAGAGTCTGTGTACTGATCTGTAGAGACACAGAGATCATTAGAGACAGATCATTAGAGACTGTGTACTGATCTGTAGAGACACAGAGATCATTAGAGACTGTGCACTGATCTGTAGAGAGACAAAGAGATCATTAGAGACTGAGATCATTAGAGACCGTGATCATTAGAGACTGTGTACTGATCTGTATAGACACAGAGATCATTAGAGACTGAGATCATTAGAGACTGTGCACTGATCTGTAGAGAGACAGAGAGTCTGTGTCTGGTGCAGGACAGATGTCTTGCAGCTGTCATGATGTTTCTTGAATTTTTGCAAAGTGCAGTGAATAGAAATTTAGTTTTATTGCATTCTTTAAATCCCTAAAGCACACATCAGCATATTGCCTCTATTCTGTTCTGCATTTAGATATTAAGGCAGGTTTGACTCTGTACTCTAGCACAGTACATGAAATGAAACAGTGACTGATTTTATAGACATGTATGGACATGATGCACTTATTTTAGGGAGCAAAAGGCCCTGGACTAACAGCTATTCGTTTTATATGCATGAGAGGGGACAAAAAAAGCCCCCAGTACAAATGGGAACTAAAATAGGTCTGGATGATGCCTATGGCTTAAAGACTTCAGGAAGGCACTTGTCTAATACAAAGGATTTGCTAAACATAACGTGTGTGTATATAGGATTGGAATTCATCCCCATAATCCACTGTGATTCTTATATTATTCATCAAATGTTGATTTGAGTCCTGCACTGTATCTTTTCATTGTTCATTTGAAATACATTGTGCCGTTTAATAGATTACAGGCTGCACTACAGATAAATTTGTTATCCATGTAATGAATAATTTTGCCACAAACTGCCTCAGCCCAGTGCACAGGCATAGACACTTTTGTCTTCAAGTCATAACACGAAGACCAATTTAATCCGTAATGAATTCATTATTTGGCCCAGTATCAATAAATGCAAATAGAATTGAGAAAGTCTCGATTAATACCACTACTCAAATTAGATGTCTGCATTTTACACAGCTTCTCATCTGCTCCTTCAGCAAACTGCTCGAGCTCAAAGCATGAGTGCGTTTTTATAGACAAAATACCCTCATCACTGATGTTTAATACGGCATGTGCCTGAACATGCATGTGACATTCCTTTAGTGTGAAATAATGCTTCAGATTTTGTTCTCTTTAGCATAAAAAGTGTGTGAGAGGCAAACTGTATCTGTAGTGCCCTATATATATTAGTTTATGCATTAATGCACTGTATAAAAGATGATCTGGCATTTTACAGTTAGTGGTTTGTGAATTATGATTGTTGTGGTCATGCCCTTGCTGGATGACTGTAGCTGCTAAATGAGAAGCTTGTATGGATGAAAAGAGATATCATCTCATTAGTAACAGTTCTACACTGCATATTGATTAGATATTCTGCGTGTACACAGTTTTATTGTTTCTAAAACAGCACAGATCCCAACAAATAGCTTAACACTGCATTGTTAAGATCATGGACTGCTTAAACAATCATTACACATTCATAACCCCGGTCAGACATTTATAGTGCTGCGTGTGTTTTACAGAGTTACTCCATGGCTGTGTATCTGGTGAAGCAGCAGTCGTCTACAGCGCTGTTACAGAGACTCCGTGCCAAAGGCATCAGAAACCCAGACCACTCCAGAGCGCTCAGTAAGAAAACTCAGCCTTTGTTCAACCCGAATTAGATCAACAAATTTATTCCTAGAGCATTTTGCATAGTTTGATGATTTTATCTGCCTTAAAGTGGGTAACTAACTTAAATCTGGTGGCCCGTGAAGACTGGGCAATGCCACACTATGGTGAAAGCATTGCTGAATCTGTGTATAAGCAGGCCATATGGCATTTGGTGAAATATTGGCACTGAAACTCATACAAGGGCCTGTGTCTTCACTGGACTCCTTATAAAAATGTACAGGTTATTTTACACCATTGATCACACCTACTGTAGCTATGATTCACCTGATAAGCTATAATAACCACTAATCTCCAACAACTTTCTAGAAAGAGCTGTTTATCTCTGAGTTTTTTCATGAGGCATCTTATCCAAGGTGAACAGGAAAATTGGACAAAATTGTCAAAATTCTTAAAGCTTAGATTAAAACGATGGGAATTCTGTTCGTCACATTACTGAGAAAACGACTAAGACCTAAAGTGACTGTGTTAAATCTGACTGTTACAAAACACTGCCACTGGAGACTTCCTCTAAAAAGATCTTAACCAAGCATATTCTTATAAAAAAATATCACCATATCAAATGATTATACATATTTCTTTAACATGTTTAAAAATCTGTTTCAGTTTTCAGTTCCGTGTGAAACAATATAATATTATAATATGATAGAACTAGCGCATTGATATAAACCCGTCTTTTGCCACTGCACTATAATAAGAGTTGCAGAAAATTAGTCAACACCTTCTGACCAGTCAGATTCAACAATCTAATAGTACTGTGATCTAAAGCTTTAATTGACATATCTGAAGTAAACACATCAGCGTCTTATCTTATTATGGTCTGCATAAAAAAATCTGAATAGATGTGATAATTTATTCAGTGTTTGAAATGCTCAAATTGCCCCATATTGCATGTAGCAGCCTATAAACTGTCTTCAGCTGCCTTGTTAGTGCTAAAAGAATGCTTGTGTAATTGCTGCAGCGGGTTGCAAATCCTAGACTGATAGCACCTGGGCGCTGGGTAGTTGTACAAAATAGCATGCTCTTCTAATTTATTACCATGCTGCCATGAGACTCGGATAAACGACGTGTTAGCAAGATTCTGCTGTTGTGGCTGAGGATCGAAGTGTATGCTCAAGAACCTGTCTAGTTCTCGTCTGGTCATTTATGTGATACGTTATCTGCTCAAATGGGACCGATGACGTTCAATCACGTTTATATTTTCCTGAAGCTATACTTAGAGTAAGTACAGTAAGTAGAATTGTCCTGTATACATTTGCAGTGATAAGCACAAATTCTGAAACCTTTTCCTTTATAGACAAACGAACGGTACAGAGGCATGCCCGAATTCTTTTCTATGGTAATCACACACAGACTACAGATGGAGGAGATAAAGATTAGGCATAAAAGAAAATCCCACTGGAACAGTCTTTTAAGCTGTTGCCTACAAGGCATAGGCATTTCTGTTCCGTTTTTATACGAATAACCCTCTTCCAAGTCTTTAAACCGCCACACAAACGCGTAACACAAAACATTAAAAGCTTTATTCACTATAGTCCTCTCAGTGGCACTGTAGTATTCTGTATTATACTCCTCGAAAGACAACACACGCTGTTACATCCCATTTTAAACATCATTTCATGTCCTCATGAGGCAGGGAGTTAACTTAACTTGCTACACAGTTGGTTGCATACAGATGAACGAAATGGTTTCATACAGGTTGAGAGAGAGAGAGTGAGAAGAGAGAGAGAGGAGGAGGTGAAGGGATTGTGTCATCCTGCTTTGGATTTTATGCCTTGCAGCAGTAATTAAAGAGTAATCAAGCTCAAATTTGACCCCCTTTACCCCTTACCTCACAAAGCTTCAACTCGTACCGAGACAAACCGCTGTATGATATGGTCTACCTTAGTACGCATGAAGCGAAAGATTTTTTCAGCACTGAATCATTTACTCTCAGTCCATCTTGTGGGAGAAGCGCCAGGAAGCATGGGGTGAAATATCATCAGATTATCTTGAGAAATTGGCAGCTAGAATGCCCAGGCTGTAATTGCTGCAAAGGTGATGAAAGGCAAAGTTTGAAGAAAACGTTCATCATTTCCATCAAAATCATTATTTCTAACTCTGATATGTCCTGTTCCTTAGCTATATTTTCTATTCAGCCTAATTTCGTGTGCATTTCCTTGGAAAACAATAAAATATATGTTTACGGTAACACTGGGCTAAAAATACTGCGTAATACTGAGTCATTTGTTATCAGTGAAATGTGTTATGTTGATACAGATGTGGGTGGTGCTGCACCTTTTTTGTCCTAAATTGTGTTTTCATGAATCTAAACTTTCAGTTTTCAAATACACTGAACCAGCAGGTTCACCACTTTTTTTTTTCTTTTTTTTTTTATAATTACTACGTAGTAATGCTAATAATAATGTTTATAACATAGTAATAATAATATTAATAATAATAATATTAAAATGGCTAATTTTGGTATTAAAAATATCAAATATTCACAAACATGGACATGTCCAGTGAGTCTGGTTCGTCTCAAAAGTTTCTTCCATATGTCATCGCGGGAATTTTTTCCCTGGCCACTGTCACATCTGGCTGCTCATTAGGGATCTCCATCTGTGTTTCTGTAAAATTGCCTTGTGACCGTTTCTACTGTTAAAAGCGCCATACAAATAAAATCGCACTGAATACTCTCATTCTTACCTCTATTCTGCAGTCAAAGAAAAGCTAACAGCAGATCCTGACAGTGAAATTGCCACCACCAGTTTGCGAGTGTCATTACTCTGTCCGGTAAGTGCACACACACACACACACACACACACACACAAACGTTGTGTTACGCATCCTTC